>NW_021832804.1:0-7500 GCF_006345805.1 Octopus sinensis
CAGAGAAAGTATCGATTATCATTAATGCTCTTCAGTCACTGAACTGTGGCCATGCTGGGGCAGGGCTTTCAAAGTTTTAGTCGAATAAACTCGACTTCATACTTTTATAAATCTGGTACATTTATTGTCGATCGTTTTCACCGAACCGCCAAGTTATGAGAGCAATAAACAGAGCAACACCGGTTGTCAAGCAGTGGCGGTGAAGAGACAAACACCAAAGACAAAGAACCACATGCGAGCACACACACTCACACAGATTCAAGCATATACATAGATACAAACACATAAAACGACAAGCTGACGCATATTGACCGTCTACAATATTCACTCACAACGCATGCGTCGAGAAGGGACTGTCATAGAAGATACTTCCTTCCCCAAGGTGTCCTGTAGGATTGAACGCAAAACCACGTGGGTGCAAAGCAAAATCATTAACCACGTAGCTATATGTGTGTGTGTGTTTGTGTGTATGTGTGAGTGTGTGTATCTTTTATCTTTTATTTATTACTACTTTCAGTCACATGTACATATACGCATGTATATATACACATGTATATATACACATGTATATGGATATATGTATGCATATGACACATATGTAATATCTATCTATCTATCTATCTATCTATCTATCTATCTATCTATCTATCTATCTATCTATCTATCTATCTATCTGTCTGTCTGTCTGTTGTCTCTCTGTCTCTCTCTATCTATATAAGATATATACATATAATACTATATATATATACATATATCATATATATATAGATATATAGATATATATATATATTATAGATATATACATTACATTACATACATGCATACCTATATACATGCATACCTACCTACAGATATCTTTAGGTTGTATCGAACTAGGAATCTGCACATCTAATCAAAGAAAACCAATCTACTTAACCAGCTAATCCGCATTAACATTCAAATTGTCACTTTCAGAACGCAATAACAGAAACATAAATAAAACAATGATATACTTTAAGGAAAAGACAAATTCCAACACAACGAAGACTTTATTCTTCTCATTATCGTTCGACTTTATTCTCGTGGTTATTGTTGTTACACAGCCCAATATACCTGTTATCCGTTTTTATATAAATTTGTTTTTCTAATGTGATTTTCTTAAATGCTTTTTATTTGTTTGTTCTTTTTTTTTCAACCAGAAGAAACCTTAAGACTTCCGGTTAGACAGAATTTTAATCTGTTTTGAATCGTCCGGCAATAGATTCTTCATCGATTTTTCGCTTGGATATTGAAAACAGAAAATTATACATTTTAGCAAACAAAAAGAAGTGTGATAGCGTGTGAGAGAATGTTTATATGTGTATGCGTGTGTATGTATGCATATGTGTCTGTATTATTACATATATATATATATATATCTATAGATACATACATACAAACGCATTCATACACACATACAAACACAGACACACATATATATGTGTGTGTGCGTGTGTCTGTGTGTCTGTGTCTGTGTGTGTACATATATACTCATTTATGCATACACATTTGAAAACACGTTCATATATCTGGGTATAAACACATGTAGATATATATTGGTTTATATATACATGTATATATATATATATATATATATATATATATATATATATATATGAGTGTGTATATATGTGGTATGCATGCCTGTATATGTTTATATATATATACATATATTAATGCTTTATATATGATTATATACACAGATGTATTTGTATAACATTCATTCATACTGCCACACACATATACACATATACATACATGCATTATATATATACATATATATATATATGTGTATATACATATGTGTGTGTATATATGTGTGTATATATATACACATATGCATATATGTATGTATGTATGTATGTATCTATGTGTGTATATATTGGTGTGGTACAATACATAACATCAACGCACGTTTCAATAGAGCCAACCACAGGCAAGTAAATTATTATCATTTTGTATTTAAAATCTTTAATCTATTATTTATTTACTATTTTTTTTTACCTGTTTTAATGTCTGTGTTATTATTTGTATTAGATTTGGTTGTTTGTTTTTAGTTTTTCTTTTTTTTGTTATTTCGTTTGTTCTAATTCTACTAATTCTCTCCTCTACCGTTTCGTCATAGTTTGAAGTGAAATTATCTTTCGCCATTTCGAGAAAATAGACGTTAATTCTTTAAATTACACCAGAAAAAAAATAGACATAAAATTTTAGCACTCCAATAATATTATCAATACCACCGCTACCCTCACATCCACTACCACCACCACCACCACCACCATCACCACCGCCGCCCCCATCACCACTACTGCCGCCACCACCACAACCACCACCAACAACAACAACTCCATCGCCGCCACCGTCGTTATCAGCATTATCTTCATCGTCGTCGTCATCATTATCATCATCATTTTGTTAATTATTCCCACTTGTTTCCGCACAACGCCCGCAATTTTGAGGAGGGAGATGTCAATGACATCGACCTTCCCCCACCACGTGCTCTATTCGTACATATTTAATCGTAACCCGATAGGATGAAAGGCTAACTCAACCTGGGTGGGGTGTATTTGAACACTGACCGTAAAGCCAGAAGTAATACCGACAAGCATTTTGTCCGGTATCGTAAAGATTTTGCCAGCGCACTGCCTTGATAGCAACAACAAAAATATTAGAAAATTAACACTTGTAAATCCCACAACGTGAGATATTCAGCAACAGTACTTTGTAGTAAAGATTGTTTGCCAACATAACATGGTAGTCCTCGTTTAGGACGAATATAAGGACACAGAACATGTCGTATAGCCAGTTGGAGACAATATCTCCTGCGGCTAAATTACAGTAACATTAGTCCTAAACCAAGACTGCCAAATTATGTTGGCAAACAAGCTTTACTACGACAAAAATATTAATAATGATTTCTTTGATTGATCACAAGGGCCCAAGACATGGAGCACAACAATACACAATGAATAATACACAAACAAATTGCATTGCCATTAGACAATTGTATACAGAGTGGTGTGGAATGGATGAAAGATCGGTCAAAGGGCAATGAGGTCGGCAATTACCGACCCATTGCTTCTCTTTATGGAAAGTGTTAATAGGCATGCTCGCATGGAAAATATATGTTCTTTGCGGAAAACACTCTACTTACCTAGAACAAAAGGGATGCCGAAAAGGATCTAAGGGCACCAAGGACCTTCTTGTGATAGACACGGTTGTAATGAAGAACTGAAAACGGTACCAAAAAATTGTGCAAAGTTGTATATGGATAGGTTTTCAAAAGGCCGCATTCGTGCATTTTGGAAACACTCAGCATGTGCGGAATAGCTGAGCAATGATGAAGAACGACAGGCTTAGTTGGAAAACACGTCTCTTCCTCAACGACCAGAGCTCAGCCGAGGGGGTCAAATCAAAACAGGTATCGTCCAGGGAGAAACTTGTTCACCTTTATTATTCACCTCTGTAGTCATACGCAAAGTCAACGCACACTATGAGTTGAGAAAGAATGACCTGTTATTGTTATAATAATAATAATAATAATAATAATAATAATAATATAATAATAATAATCATTATTATTATTATTATTATTATTATCATTGTTGTTGTTGTTGTTGTTGTTATTATTATTATTATTATTATTATTATTATTATTATTATTATTATTATTATCATCATCATCATCATCATTATTATTATTATTTTTACTATCATTATTATTATTATTATTATCATCATTATTATTACTATATTATATTATTATTTTTATTATTATTATCATTATTATTATTATTTTTATTATTATATCATTATTTTATTGTTGTTATTATTATTATCATTATTATTATTATTATTATTATATTATTATTATTATTATTAGTATTATTATTATTATCATTATCATTATCATTATCATTATTATTATTATTATTATTATTATTATTATTATTATTATTATTATTCTCTTTTATCCATGTCACGTCTCATCTGCATACAGCACCTTAGTGACGCAACGCGTTCCTCAACGCATGCGCTGTTCCAAGTATTGCTGCCTACTGAATACTTGACATAAAGTTTGTATTTGTAGCTTTTGATGCCAGAGTATTGATCTCTTCCCCAGGACCCCAAATGACCTCCCTCACATTTGACGCTACATTTGACGATTCTAAGTCTTGGTTACTGTCTTGTCCTCATGTCAGCAATATTCTTCTCTGCACGTATGGCTACGTCGATGAAGGTCCATTTTTCTTCTTCTTCTTCTTCTTCTTCTTCTTCTTCTCTTCCTCTTTATTGTTGTTGTTGTTGTTTTTCTCTTCTTCTTCTTCTTCTTATTCCTCCTCCTCCTCCTTCTTCTTCTTCGTCGCCTTCTCCTTCTCCCCCTCCTTCTTATCTTCTTCCTCACCCCACCTCCTCCTCCTCCTCCCCCTCTTCCTCTCCCTTCTCATCATCTCCTTCCTCTCCTCCCCATTCATCGTCCTCATGGATATAATGTACTACTTTTTCATTGTCTTATGTTCTCTCTGTCTCTTTCTCTCACTCTCTTTCTCTCACTCTCTTTCTCTCTCTCTCAAGTCTTAACCGTGGGCCTTTAACAGAAAGCACATATCTCAGAAAAATTCTGGAAACCAACCCCGTATCTTTCCTAAAATGAATACACCATTCCAATGAGGACATGTTTTTGGATCAGTCACGTGTCTGTCTCGATCTCCAGCCGTTGCAAGTGGCACGTTACTTTTTTGTATTTCTTTTTTGTTTTCAATTGAACCTAATTCCCTCGTGATAAGTGGTGTGCAATTTTTCTTTGGCCCCAGGACATTCTCACATTTTGATAATTCTACTTTTGAATTCAAATTATTTCGAGGACTTTTCTTTCTGTTTCTTTAAAACGGCTTTGTCTGAAGGAATTGTAACTTATATTTTATTTATTTTTTGTTGTGTTGAATCATTTATGGTCTGCGATGCTCAGTTATTTTCTCTACCCCTGTCCCCCCTCTTTCTCTTTGGATGCGAAAACTATATAGAGTTTCTGGCTTCCTGGGTTCAACTACAGCTGTTTCTGGAATATAGGATCATACCACCTGACTAGTATTTTTCATTTATTACATTTTAGTTATTTCAGCTATTAAGACTGCGGCCATGCCGGGGCACCGCATGGGAAAGCTTTTCGGTTGAATGAATCGACCCCACTACTTATTCTTAATCCTGTTACTTATTCTATCAATCCCTTTGCTGAACCGCTAAGTGACGAGGACGTAAACACACCAGTATCGGTTGTCAAGGGGTGATGAAGAACAAACATAGACACAAAGACACATACATACATGCATATATATATAAACATATATATATATGCATATTTCTCTTTACCCCTTAATAGCCACTTCCGCTGCCATTCTTTTACCGAACGTCGATACGTTCGCGTTTATTTCTGAATATTTACACTATTATGACTTTAACCTACACGAATTTACACAGAATTTCACCTAAGAACTTACGGATTAACGTCTATACGATCGGAAATTCGAACTTCTTTTCCCCCTCTTTCTTCTTTTTTTTCATCTCCTTATTCCTTTCTCCTATCCTCTATATCGTCGTTTTATTAATCTATACCCTTTTCATTTGTCACTGATGACGGAATGCCCTATACCCTGAGATACCCCAGAAACTGCTGTAAGACTTTGAATTTTTTCAATAATATGACGTCTATGATTTGAAATATTTGTCTTGCCTTAGTTTTTGTTGTCCTCTTATATATCTGCTACATCGGAAATCTACAATGGTTCCATAACTCCCGTCTCGGCTATAAAGCACTTACCCATCGTGCCTAGTCATCTAGATCGCCTGTGAACTAAATTGCGCACACACAATACACACATATATACATACATATATCTATGTATGCTACGGGCTTCTTTCGCTTTCCGTCTGCCAAATCCACTCACAAGGCTTTGGTCGGCCCGAAACTGTAGTAGAAGACACTTGCCCAAGGTGCCACGCATTGGAACTGAACCCAAAACCATGTGGTTGGCAAAGAAGTTTTTTTTTTTACAATCAATCAATTACTATTTGTAAATCTCACAACGAGAGATATTCAGCAACAGTACTTTGGAGTAAAGATTTTTGCCATCATAACATGGCAGTCCTGGTTTAGGACGAATGTTGCTATAGTCATCTCCATCTGGCTATACGACACGAAGGCGGCGAGCTAGCAGAAACGTTAGCACGCCGGGCGAAATGCTTAGCGATGTTTCGTCTGCTGTTACGTTCTGAGTTCAAATTCCGCCGAGGTCGACTTTGCCGTCATCCTTTCGGGGTCGATAAATTAAGTACCAGTTACGTACTGGGATCGATATATATATCGACTTAATCCGTTTGTCTGTCCTTGTTTGTCCTCTCTATGAATAGCCCCTTGTGGGCAATAAAGAAATACGATCTGTGTCTTTATATTTTCGAACAAGCTGAGTTGGGGTGCTAGATTCCCTTGTTCGAAAATATAAGGACACAGATCATGTCATATAGCCAGCTGGAGACGATGTCTCCTGGGGTTAAACTACAGCAACATTGGTCCTAAACCAAGTCTGTCATGTTACGTTGGCAGAAACCTTTACTCCAATCAATGTTCAGTGTAAATTGAGACAAGTCTTATGATACGATTGTTTGAACTCTTTCCGTTCGAACCTTTTTATGAAGCTACTCTTAAGAGCAATACTTCTCATTCACTCTGAATAGTGATCGTTTTTCCTGGAAACCAGTAAAACCGTGGAATAAGTATCGTTAGTCACAGATAGGTGCATTCTTCTACATATCTGCATTAATCTCTTCAAATCTTCACTACGTGTTTACTCACACGACAGGGCAGGATTTTTCACATTCTTGGTGTCTCTCTGTGGAATTATCCATGTAACGGCCTATTTTTCTCCCTTAAACGTTCGCTGACCATTTGGATAATCAGAGAAGCTAATATGTCCTCTCACTTCCCATGAATATCTTTATGCACAGTTAACGCTTATCTAGTGTTTCTGCTCTATGTATCCTTATCAGCGTTCGTTCAATTCAATATAGCGAACAATGGCAATTGCCCACGTACTGGGCGCCTTTATGACATTCTTTGAATTAACTTATGTGCAATCGTGGCTGTGTAGTAAGAAATTTACTTCACAACCACATAGTTCCGAGTTCAGTCCCACTGTGTGGCCCCTTAGGCAATTGCTTTCTACTATAGCCTCGGACCGACGGTCTTGTTAGTGGATTTAGTAGAAGAAAACTCAAACACTCCTGCCATGTATGTATATACTTGTATATGTGTGTGTCTGTGTGTGTGTGTGTTTGTGTATGCGTGTATCTTCGCAGCTTTATGTGTCCCTAACCCCGCTTGACAGCCAATGTTGAAGTGTTTACTTACCCGTAACTTAGCGGTACGGCAAAACGTAACCGATAGAATAAATACTAGGCCTTAAGTAATAAGTATTTGGGTAGATT
>NW_021832804.1:12500-32392 GCF_006345805.1 Octopus sinensis
TGGCCCCCTCCCCCAAATTTCGGGCCCTGTGTCTAGAGTAAAAATATATATTGTGCTGAATACTAGGTCATAGCAGATGTTATAATTTGTACAAGTATACAATGTGTTTGTAGGTGTATATATGTATGTGTGCGAGGCTGTTATGTGTGATGTACTGGATGGACATATGGGTGAAACAGGGGTGTGAAAAATTGTAGTTTTGGGAGGTACATTATACACGGGGTAGTATGAGTTTGAACATGATACGTGCGTGTAATGGAAGTGTTGGTGCCTGTGTGTTTAAAGTAGTATATATTGGGTTGATGTATAATTATTGCGGCTTGTTTTCAACAAAATTTTATGCAACAAAAACAATAACACACATGTAAGAAACACATCTTTAAATGATTATTCCGAAGCATAATCACCATCTACTTCAATTACTGTTTCTCATTTGCTTGGCAGACGGTCAGTCCGTCATTTAAAGATGTCTTTGTTAAATATTGTTATTGTTTTTGTTGAATAAAATTTGTGGAAAAAAAAAGCCGCAATAATTATGCACCAACCCAATAAGTGTGTGCGTGTGGATGTATGCTCTTATACTCTTTTACTCGTTTCAGCCATGCGACTGTGGTCATGCTGGAGCACCACCATGGTCTTTCTGATTTTCTCAGTCTGGGTGTTTCACATCACCGCTCCTGTATGTGCCTTCTACCCAGCTGTTGGTACATTTGATGTATAATTGAGTTTGATTCCGCAGCCCTCATCTGTACCTCCTGTCGAGCTGTTGGCTCATCCGGCATTGTGGAGAGGAGGCTGTTTAATTCCTTTTTGAAAACATCTACTTCCACCTTATGCAAATTTCTTAATATTTGTGGCAGGGTATTGAAAAGCTGTGGGCTTTCGAACCCTAGACTATTGCAATACGTAGTCCTGAATTTAGATGGAATGTACTGTACCTTTGGTACAATGCAATGGCGACCAGTTCTGGCATTTGTATAGCACTCAATGCCAAAGTTAGATTCTAGCCCTTCTAGGAGTTTCTCTATGTATATTATTGTGTATCTGTTACGCCTTCGCTCCAAGACATCACACGTTTATATTGTTTAAATGTTTTGGTTTGTGTGATGCTGGGTATTTGTTTAACGGTGTGGGGGAGTTTGTTTCGGGAACAGTGGGAATACAAGAGGTGTCAGTGAATAAGAGTGTTGACTGAATAAGGGTGGAAAATTTAGGCAGATAGGGAACGAAGTATGGAGAAAAAAAAGAACATCAATTCCTGCTCCAGACAGGGACGGAGTCTGGAGAGCTTCTTTGCAATATTAGTCCGATCACAAACAGATGTTGAAAGGAAAATCTAATCGAGCAGAAATGGCGTGAAATCGGGGAGTCATTACGGTGGTGCCTGTGTATCTTCGTGTGTATGTCTTTGTGTGTGTATGTCTTCGTGTGTGTGTCTTCGTTTGTGTGTCTTCGTGTGTTTGTCTTCGTGTGTGTCTCTTCGTGAGTGCGTCTCTTCGTGTGTGTGTCTTCGTGAGTATATTTTCATGTGTGTGTCTTTGTCTTGCAACCGCTTTAGAACAGGTTTTGCTTTGTTTACGCCTTGTAAGCTATCGGTTAGGCAAAAAATACTGATAGTAAAAAAATACCAGACTTATAAATACATACTAGGATCAATTCGTTCGGTTAAAACCCTTCAAGGCAGAGCTTTAGCATGGCTGCAGTCCAATGACTGAAACATGCAAAAGATACAAAGATAAGCAAATAACATGATATTTGTAAGGAAGGGAAAAGTCGAATAAATGGACCTCACGTCTTCCGTGGCGCTTCATTCAAACGGCACTGAACTGATGAAAGGGTAAGTTATCATCGTCGGAATTTCAAATCATAAAGTGAACAAGGCGATGCCCCAGCATGGCCGCATCCTAATGACTGAATTAAGTAAAAAATAACCGAAAGATACGTTTCGGTTATTTGTTGTGGATCTTTGAGTTCTGGTACAGTCAATGTTTCGTTGCTTCTGGTCATTTGGGCGCCATGGAAAGGATACCTTCTGTTGTAAACGCCAAAAATAGGTTTTGATTTAAGGACATTCCGCCCCGCTTTTCCTTTCACCAATCTTAGAAGCTGTAAAAAAATAAAGGGGGCATTGAGGCTGCCCTTCTCCCTGTGGTTAATGATTAAGCTGATAACATATAGAATAAAGCCGTATCTTGGAGAAACTTATCCAAGCTATTCTTCCAATTCTAAAGCCATTTGAGCGTTTTTGTGCATTTTGGGAGCGATTTGGTGGCTCTATCTAATAAGTCGAGCCACTGAATAGAAATTTCCTCGCTGGGTTTTCGGAGTGCACAAAAAGAAGAGCCAATCAACCAGATAGAACCGATTATCATGAGCGTATTGACAAAAATCGATAAGTCAAACGCAGTCACTCACTCACTCACTCACTTACACACACTCATGCATAAACACACACATACACACCACACACACACTCACACGCACACACACAAACACACTCACCTGCTCACTCACTCCTCACTCTCTCTCTTTCCTTCTTCCTCTCTTCCTTTCTCTTCCTCTCCCTCTCTCTTCCTCTCCCTCTATTCCCCCTCTCCTTCTCTTCACCCCCTCTCTCTATTTCCCCTCTCCCTCTCTTCCTCCCTCTCCATCTCTCCTTCTTCCTCCCTCACTTCTCCCCTCTCTCTCTCACGCCAAATCAACCAATCTGAATGTTATAAGTCACGATGATACACAAACTGGAATGGTTTAAACCGAACACGAACCTACATCCCCAAAATTCCAGCCGCTGTTATCGCAACGCCAGTCCAGAGCGCCACACGCCATAACCATTAGGAATGAACGAGACCAAGCGAAACTTAATTATTAGTTTCAAAGTTAGTGATTGAGCAAAATAATGAAACAGTTGATTATTTCTGAATAGGTTCCATCAATCAAAGTCTTCATTTCCTGCTTGCAGACAATGGTTGATAATCCTGGCATATCTTACTTACACGCCCCTTCATCTCCCAAATCCGATTAGACAGCAGTCTTTGATATAATCCTTGTAAAGTTATTATGTGAAAAGCGCTGCGTACGTGTGTGTATATATGTGTGACGTAGGTGTGACGTATGCGTGACGTATGTATTGTGTGTGTGTGTGTGTGTGTGTGCGTGTGTTTTTGTGTGTGGCGTATGTGTGTGCGTATGTGTGAGGGGGTATTTGTTTTGTAAGTATTGTGTGAATGTGTACGGGTATGCATGTGTACATGTGTATGTGTGTATGCCAGTGTGCAAGTCTGAGTCCACGTGAGCGCCTATATGTGTGTGTATGTGCGTATGCATAATAAACGTGCCTCTGTTTGACAGCATGCGTATGTATGTACATATGTGTGTATACGCGTGTGTATATAATTGCGCAATTCTTCGTCAACGTGAGTGTGATTGTGTGTAGTGTGTGTGTGTATATGTTTGTGTATAAGTGTGCAAATCTTTGACTGTTTGTATTTAGTGTGTATGTGTGTGTATGACCGTGTATGTCCATATAAGTGTGCAACGTTTTTGTAGCGTGTGTATAGGTTTTTGTATGTCTGTATATATGTATGCAACTATTTGTGAATGTGTATGACCGTGTAAACGCATGCAAGAGGGCTACACTTTGCCAGATTCAGTATGTATGTATGTATATTTGTATGTATGTATGTATGTATGTATGTATGTATGTATGTATGTATGTATGTATGTATGTATGTATGTATGTATGTATGTATGAATGTATGCATCTATGTATGTATGCTTGTATATATGTGTGTATTCATTCCTCTATGTATGCATGTATGTATGCATATATGAATGTATAAATGTATGTAGGTGTATGAATGTATGTATGTACGCTTGTACATATGGATGTATGCAGATGTATGATTGTATGTATGCATGTATGTATGTATGTAGGTGTGTATGTATGAGTGTATATGTGTGAATGAATGCATGTATGGATGTATATACGTACGTATGTATGTACGTATGTATGTATGAGTGTGTATATATATATGTATGAATGTATGTACGTATTACGTATGCATGTAGGTATGTATGAGAGTATATGTATGTATGTATGTAAGTATGTATGTATGTATGTATGTATGTATGCATGCATTCATTAATGTATGCACGCATGCATTGTAGTATGTATGCAAGTATGAATGTATGTACGTTTGTATACGCTTGTATGCATAGAAGCGTGTAAGGAAGTACTTTGTGTAGATGCACGTATGTATGTTTGTGTGTTAATGTGTATGCATGTGCGCACACATGTGTGCATGCGTGCGTATACCTGTGTGTAGGGTGAGTGGGAAAGGGCTCAGCATCATTTCTGTATAATGTTTCTTGGTGATGGAGAGAAAGAGAGAGAGATAGAGAGAGAGAGAGAGTGTGGTGCTGCTGGTATATCGCTTGTAATGGAGGGTGATGGCGGTGGTGGTGGTGGTGGTGCTGGTGGCGGCGGCTTGGACAAGTTAGTGATGGTGGTTGTGGTGGTGGGGATGGTAATTGAAGTTCTGACGACAGTGACACAGTCGTCTTGGTAGTCACTTGTAATTGTGTTGGTATAGGAAGTGGCGTTGGAGCGGTGGTGATAGTGGTGACGGTGGTGGTAGTGGTGGTGGTGGTGGTGGTAGTTGTGGTGTTGGCGGTGGTGGCGGTTCGTATAGTTGCAAATGTGGTATATATTTCCTCATAGCCAAAGTCACCAAATGTGATGGTTGTTGATGTGGTAGTAGTGCGGGTAGAGGGGGTAGTGGTGTTGGTAGTGATGGTAGTGCTAGCGCTGCTGGTTATGCTGGTTGTGGTGGTGGTGGTGATGATGCTGGTAGTGTGGTGGTATTGGTGCTGCTGGTATTAGTGGTGGTGATAGCATTTGTTGTGGTTATGGTGGTGGCGCTGGTAGCATTCGTTGTGGTGGTAGCAGTAGTGGCGGCGGTGATGGTGTGGTGGCGGTAGTGGTGGTGATGCTGGTAGCGGTGGTGGGGATAGCATTGGTTGTAGTAGTGGTGGTGATGGTGGTGGTGGTGGTGTTGTTGATGGTGTTGTTGACAGTTGTCATAGTGATGGCTCCGGTGGTGGTATGGTTTGTAGTGGTGGTATGTAGTAGCAGTTCCTGTTGTTGTGCTGGTGGTGGTGGTAGTGGTGGTGGTAATAATGGCACTGGGGGCATTGGTAGTGGTGATGCTTGGGGTAAAGGTGGTGCTGATGATGATGGTGGTAGTGATGTTGGTTCGTGTTGGTGTTGGTAATGGTGGTAGTGGTGGTTGCAGTGGTAGTAGTGATTGTGGTGTTGGTGGTGGTAGTGGTGGTGGTGATGTTTATGTACCGGATGATTATGTATAGATGTTCGTTGAGAACTGGAGATAGGGTGTGTATATGTGATTGATGGCAGCGGTGCCCAATAGATTCAGTGGTAGTTGCGGCAGTAGCAACCAGTGTATGGCAGTATAGGGTTACGGTAGTAGTTCAGCTGGTGGCGTTGATGGCGTATCATGTGAAGATGACGGTGCCGGTGGCGGCAACGGCGGCGATAGTGACAGTGTGGTGATAGTAGAAGAGGTAGAAGTGGTGTTGGTGCTAGTTTCGGTGGTAGTGGTGGAGGTACGGGAACTGATGAGGGTATAATATACGATAGTAATTTTCTGGGAAGGGGTGGGTATGCTGGTGGTGTTAACTGTGTATTGGCGTTTGAGTTGTAGTTGACTGACGGTGGTGAGGTGAGGCGATGGGCGGGGGAATGAATGCGGTGGTTGTGGTGGTGACGTGTGACTTCCTAATGGTGGGGGCCGAATTAATGGTGCTGGTGCTATTACTGATGGTAGTGATAGTGGTGGCGATGATGATGGCGATGATGGTAGAAGTTGTTGTGAGGGGGTGGGTGTAGTAATAAATATGGCGAGGTAACGATGATGATGATGATGAATTCATTGTGATAGTGGTGGTGATGATCATTGTAAGGGTTCTAATGGTGGTGATAATGATGATGGTGGAGTAGGGGGAGGGATCAATTCGTGGCGGTGTGATGGTGGTGGTAGTGACATTGGCGATGGCGGTGGTTGTGATTATCGTTATAAGACAGATATTAAAAGACGTGATGCCGTGTTTTTAGTGACATTGATGAGATGTCAAGTGTGAGGATAATAAAACGAAAATAGTGATTAACAAATCGAGAGCAGTGTTAGTGCAGGGCTAGAGAGTATCTCTGGTGACAATACCGGTGGTAGAGAGTATTTATGGTGATAGTATCTGTGGTAGAGAGTATTTGCGGTCAGTATCGATGATAGAGAGTATCTATACAGAGCACGGTTGTCACAGGGGCCGTGCCGCTACTGTTGACATTGGTAGCGGCACAATGCTGGTGTAAGGTATTAAAGGAGTTAGCTGTTGTGTGATATATAACTGGGTAGAGCTGCTGTTCAGGGGTGGGTGTTATTCATGGTGGCGGTGGTGAAGTTGGTGCCGGTGATCGTTTTAGTTTTGCTGCTGTAGTTGTTATTTTTCTTGTTGCTGTGGTTGGTAGTGGTGGCGGTGGTGGTGCAGTTGGATGTTTTGTTGTAGTCAGTGGAGGTGTTGCTGTTGTAGTTGTAGTTGTTGGTGTCTGTTTGTGTTTCGGTGGTGTTTAAGCTGGTGATGGCGACAGGGTGGAGTTGGTAGTGTTCTTGTTGTTAATAGTAATGTTGGTTGTGAGGTTGTTGTTGTTGTTGGTGGTGACGCTGTTGGTGACGGTGGGGGCTGATGACGGCGGTGTTGGTGTTGTTGGTTCGTTGTGGTGCAAGTGGTAGTAGTGGTGATGACAATGGTGCTGCTGCTGAAGTGATGGCGACATTGGCGATGGTGGTGTTCTTGTTGTAGTCGGTAGTAGCGATGATGGTGGTAGTGGTGATGATGGCGGTGCTGATGATGGAGGTAGTACAAATGGTAGTGGTGGTGGTGGTTGTGTTGATGATGATGGTGGTGTTGATGGTGGTGGTGCTAGTGATAGTGGTAGTGTTAATGGTAGTAGTGATGGTGGTGGTGGGGATGGTTGTGATTGATGATGGTGGTGTTGATGATGATGATGGTGGTGGTGATGATGGTGGTGGTGGTGGTGATGGTGATGGTAGAAATGACGCCATTGACGGTGGTGGGATTGATGGTTGTCACAATGGCACAGGTGACGATGATGGCAGTGGCAGTATTGCAAGAGCAGATGCTGTGTAAGTGGCGTCGGCTGCGAATGATGGCAACGGTGGAGGCGGTGGATGTAGGTTGGTGGCGATGTTGGTGGCCCTGGCAAATTGAGGTAGCTGTGTCAGTGGCGGAGGTGGGGGAGGCACACGAATTTGGACGTCAGCATATCAGACGGTGTAACTGTGCAATAAGTAATCAAAAGAAAATGTTTGTTGGTGGTTGCGGCGACTTCAAAGGACGAACAAGTGGAGGTGAAGGGTCCGGTGTGACGGCGGCGGTGGGGGTGGGTGCGTTTGAGCGGCGGCGGCGGCACAGAAAGACCAAAAAGATGCCGATCACACTATTTAAGATCAAAGAAAGAAATTTGAATAATAGAAGAATTTGAAATGACTGGACACAAGGAAAAGAAAAGAAATGAAATGAAAATAAAAAAAAATAAAGAAAAAAAGAAAGAAAAGTGAGCAACAACGATAACAACAATAACTATAAAACAAAAAACAATGACAAATAAATAAGTACATAAATATATAAATAAATAAATAATCGACATAGGAATAATCAATCTATACATATAAACAAACATACATATAACATACATATATACATATATATATATATATATATATATATATATATATATATATATATATATACATATATGTACCTATCCATAGACATATATAACGTGTCAATATACGTGTATAATGTGTATGTATACATGTATATATGCAGACATATATATGCATATATATGTGTATATATAAGTACATACATATGCGCATATATATACTTATATACAATTATATGTATGTGCTTATAAATGTATATGTATTTATGCATATATATATACATACACACACACACACACACACACACATATATATATATATATATATATATATAGCCGCGTACATACACTCATACACATAAAAGAAATAACGAAGTATAACATATGGTCTGACAGACACTTCAGTAAGAGTTAATAGGGAAGACGATATAAAGAACTTGCTTAAGACACAGAGAGAGACAAAAGAAACAGAAGAGTGTTGGAAGGGAGGGGGAGGGTTGAAAGAGAAGACGTCTGGTCATTATTTCACAGAACGGACAATTTAGACTGTAGATTGGTGACATTTATTTCCGTGTTAAATATATAGCGCCATTATTTAAGTTCTGACATTGCAACACCGAAAAGTACGTAATTCTTGAGGCGTGACGGCTAATTTGTTACTCCATTACTTTCTCTATATATTTGAAGAATCGGGTTTCAAATTCAGCGCGCGTTCTTGAACTTCATATTTGTGGGTTTTTTTCTGATGGGAAAAAGAAATTTTTGTACCTTGGGGGCCGAAAATTTCTCCAGGATATCAAGGGCAATCTGCGAGATTTGCACCGCTAATAAAAAAAATGACCTCTTGTAAGTGCGTTCTGCCAGGAGATGAGTTCTGTCTCAGGCAGTCTGATTCTCGAAGAACTTTGCCCAGGCCTGTACTAGGGTATAACCCTTCAGATGACAGGTAACTTTGTCGCGGTATATTTCTGCCCCCATTGGTAATATCAGGAGATAAGACATACATACAATATTGTATCAAATTTCTTGGCGTTTTTACAAATTGATGAAAGAAAACTATTTATTATAGACGTAAGCGTGGCTGTGTCGTAAGAACTGTACTTCCCAATCTAATGGTCCCGAGTTCAGTTCTACTGCGTAGAATCTTGGGCAGCTCTCTCTTACTATATCCTCGGGCCGACCAATGGTTCGTGAGTGGATTTGGTAGACGGAAACTGAAAAAATCCGACGCATATACATACATACACACACACACACACACCACACATATATATATATATATACACACATGTGAAAGTGTGTGTGTCTTTACCTCTGTGTTTGTGCCCTACCTAATGTCCTCGTAACATAACGATTCGGGTTACGAGACCGATAGAGTTATTACCAGGCTTAAATAAAATAGAATAAAATAATGCAAATTTCTCTTTATAAACCTAAGCAGCAATTCTTTCGGCTCTTTGTGTTCTGAGTTCGAATTCCGCCAAGGTCAGTTTTTGCCTTCGGCTTTTGGGGGGGTCGATGCAATCGGTTAGCCACCTGCCCCTAAAATTGCTGGTGCTGTGCCATAAAATGAAGCAATTAGAATTATATCGTTTAGTGAAGCAAAAGAATGTCGGTCTAGAAGTATAAATTGCTGTGCAGTTTTGATTTCCGGTAATGGCGGACAGAACGTTGTCGCCATCGTTACGATATGCTAATTTCGCTATCATAATTTATTTCAATTATACGGTTTTTTAATTTTCTTCTTTAAATCGTTTCAGTCATTAGATTGCGGCCATACTGGGGCACCGCCTTGAATTTTAGTCGAACGAGTCGACCCCACTAGTACTGGACTGGTATCGGTCTTTTTTGCCGAATTAGTATGTTACTGGGGCATAAACATACCAACACCGGTTGACAAGTGGTGACAAGTGGTGGTGGGGAACAAAGAGACAAATACATGTATGTCCATATATAAATATATATATATATATATATATATATATATATATATATATAATATATATACGGAAAAAAGAAAATGGAGGGAATACAGAAATGACATACATCAACTATTAGACATTCTATTATGTCTATTTATTCTAAAACAGTTGTAAGAATATATACATATGCAAAGACTGTGAGTTACAAGCATATGTATCAGTAATACATAAAAGAGTAAAAGAACAAAAGAATAACAGAACAATCTCTAACTCTCACGGAATTATATATATATATATATATATATATATATATATATATTATATATATATATATATATATGTCGCCATGATAGATCAGTAGCCACTACACACATGTTTTTCTCTCCTTGTTTTTGTCTGTGTCCCTTTCTGTAGAAGAGCGTAGGCTCGAAACGTAAAAGACTTTTTCTATTCCTGAGCGTTATACTAATACATCTGTTTGTTTTGTACACCATCTGTCTTCGTCTTTTCCTTTTTTTTTTTTTTCGTGAACTCTCCCCCTATATATTTATGTATACGACAAGATTCTCTCAGTTTTCGCGTATCAAATCGATTGCCAAGGCTTTGGTCGACTCGAGGCTAAATTGGAAGAATCTTGCCGAATCTGCCAAGCGGTGGGACTGAACCTAGAATTATGTGTTTGACAAGCAAATTTCTTGCCACACAGCCACACCTGCGCCTATCTATTAGTTTCTACACTGACACCAATAAATTCAGTTCCTAATGTATGCTCGTCAGATCCTCTTAATCGTAAACATATATGAATGCCACATTCTACTAAATACAGGTATGGTGGCCAGTGTCCTATTTTCGGAGTCAATCCTAATTACAAATGATATAAGCTGTAGGTGCCATTTTAATTTTTAAAACTAAACTCACTGGCAGTTTAAACGACGATTTTAATTACGATCTCTTTGTATAGTATCGCTCTAAAATATGGTTTCGAATCAAACAAAATCGATCATGACTAGTGGCAATGGAAATAAGTAAGATGAAATTGAAGTGGTGAGTGGAGTATCTCACGTTTCGGAAAGAGTTTTTCCTCAGGGTAAAGATGATAGAGGGAAATATAAGAAAGAAATTGCATATTTTTACATCCTCTATATTTGAGAGACTGGCTGCAACTGTGGCATGGAAACGTTGCAAAGGATCAATAAAATATCTTTTAATATCGGGTAATGCTGAGTTCCACACATGTACATGATCTGTCTGGACAACAGGGCAACCGTTATGGTTTAATATTTCTTTCAATATTCCCCAGAGATGATTCTGCATGCGAATTACGCTACCAATGTTGACAGGAATCATTTGGTAATATAAACCAAGAATTGGAAGACTGTCGAAGACTCTTTCTCTCTCTCCCACTCTCACTCTCTCTCTCTCTGCATGTATTTCTCTTTTTCTCTCTGTAACTATGTGTGTCTGTGTTTATGTGGCTTTCTATAGAATATCAGTCATCGAAGTTAGGATATCCTTTCCAGGTTTTAGTACATCATAATGGCGTGGGTTTCAGTTTTATGTTGAATAATTAAAGCCTAATGAAGGAGATGGTCAGATATGTAAAACTATACAAACAGTACGTTATGCCTAATACGTGTAAACTGTAAAATAATTCAGTGAGTCATGGCGTTCGGTTTCAATTTAGCCGGGATTCACATTTCCAGTTCAGCCAAGATCATGCGTTAAATCTTATTATGATTCCGGGTTCGTTCCCACTGCATGGCAACTAGAGCAAATATCTTTTGCTATTGCCTCGGGCCGATCAGAACCTTGTGAGTGGTTTCGTAGACAGAAACCGAAAGAATTCTGCGATGTATGGTATATTCTTTTATGCTTTTACTGATTTCCGTCATTTGACCGCGGCCATGCTGGAGCACCGCCTTTAGTCGAAGAAATCGACCCCAGGAATATTTTTTGCAAGCCTAGTACTTATTCTATCGGTCTCTTATTCTATCGGGGATATAAACACATCAAAATCGGCTGTTAAGCGAAGGTGGTAGGACAAACACAGACACACAAATGCATACAACGGGCTTTCTTCAGTCTCCATCTACCAAATCCACACACAGGACTTTGGTCGACCCTAGGATATAGTAGAAAGCACTTCCCCAAGGTGCACAAACTGGGACTGAACCTGGAACCACGTGGTTTGGCAAAATACGCCGAGAGGATTAGTACCAGGCTTAAAAATTCTTCAAGATGGTACTTCAGCATGGCCACACTCTATTGACCGAACGAAGGAAAAGAAAAAAAGAAAGGAATAATAACTGTGATGGTTTGAATACGGCATAAACAACAGCATCAACAGTAATTACCTCCGTAAAGGGCCGCGAGCTGGCAGAATCGTTAAGCACGCCGGGCGATATGCTTGGCGGTATTTCGTTTGTCGTTACGTTCTGAGTTCAAATTCCGCTGAGGTCGATTTTGCCTTTCATCCTTTCGGGGTCGATCAATTAAGTACTATTGCGTACTTGGGTCGCTCTAATCGATGCCCCCTCCCCGAAAATTTCGGGCCTTGTGCCTAGAGTAGAAAAGTATAATTTCCTTCCTAGATTGGCTGTTGTGAACATCCTTCTCGGATTACAAAGCGAAGAGGCGTTGTTTCGATTCACGCTGCCAGTGTTAACATTGGTTCTAAATATCCAACAACTCATAACCGTTAGCTCAGTGGTTCAATGTTCATAGTGCTGAAGTGGGACTTAAGTGAACTACCTTAACATTATAAAGGGCTTCCCCGTTATCGTCTTAATCGCCAGAATCATCATCATCCGTGTCATCATCGATGTCGTCATCGTAAAAGTTTTCATCATCCTTTCCATCAGGACGATCGATCACCATCATCAACATCATTACTTTCGTCTTCATCATCGTCATTGCCACCATCATCGTCGTCGCGATTAACATCTTTGAAAACCATCTCTATCATCGTCGACGTCGTCATCATCATCATCATCATCATCATCATCATCGCCATCACCATCATCATTATCATCACCACCACCATAGTTATCATCATCACCATAATCATCATCATCATCATCATCATTATCATCATCATCATCATCATCATCATCATCATCATCATCATCATCATCATCATTACCAGCATCCCCCCTTCACCACCCCACCACCACCACCACCACCATCATCATCATCATCATCATCATCATCACCATAACTATGACCTTCATCATCATCGTCATCGTCGTAGTCATCAAAATAATTATGTATATTAATTAAGCGCAATTGTCTATTGTCGTTAATGGCTTTGTTAGAAGAGGCGGGACAGCTCACATTATACATGTCTGGTTCCTCAGAAGCAAAGGAAGAAGAACGGAAGGAAGGAAAAAGAAGGAAGGAAGGAAGGAAAGAAAGGAAAGAAGATAGAAAAGAAAGGAAAGAAGGGAGGGAGGAAGGAAGGGAGGAAGGAAACAAAGGAAAGACGGAAGGAAGTTTCTTGAGTTGGATGACGAAACCCAAATACTTGCAACTAACCGGACTCCGCTAAAGTCACGCATGCGTTAAGTGGCGGTGTTAAACAGGGCGATAGAATAAATCTACTTTCTCCACTTCACATATGCGTGATATTAGCGGAGTCCAGTCTGTTGCAATGAGCCTTCGACAGGATTCCACACAGATCCTCTTTCACCAAACTTCCCCCACAAGGCTTTGGTTAACGTGAAGCAACGCTGGAATAGTGACTGTAGAAATACGCCTTTCTACTGGAGGCACAAGGCCTGAAATTTGGGTGTAGCGTGTGGTGGTGGTGGGACTAGTAGATTACATCGACCCTACTAAATCCTTAATTTATCGACCCCAACAGTATGAAATGCAAAGTCGACCTCAGCGGAAAGTAAGAACAGACAAAATGGCGGTAAGCATTTTTGCCCGGCGTGCTTACAATTATTTTCTACTCTACGAACAGGGCCCAAAATTTGGGGAGGGGGCAGTGTCAACTAGTACTTAATTATTCGAGGGGGCTAGTACGCAACTAGTACTTAATTTATCGATCCCGAAAGGATGAAAGATGAAGTCGACCTCGGCGGAATTTGAACTCAGAACGTATAGACAGATGAAATACCGCTAAACGTTACGCCCGGCGTGCTAACGTTTCTGCCAGCTCCCTACTTTGACTGTAGATAAAGTGGGAACGACTATAAGAGCAGTAGTTTTAATGTGGTTGTGTGGTAAGAAGGTTGTTTCCAAAGCATATATTTCCGGGTTCAATCCTACTTAGGCAAGTGTCGACTACCGTAACCTTGGGCCGACAACTACCCTGTGAGTGGATTTGGTAAACAGAAGCCGGTCCTGGTGTGTTTACCTTTGCGGTTCGGTACAATGTTCGAAAACACGAAGATGAATCCTGGGATCGATTCGTTCAACTAAAACCCTTCAAAACGAAGCCCCAGCAAGGCCGCAGTCTGATGACTGAGGCAAGTGAAATAAGAAAGAGAACAATGAGTGATGTAATATTTTTATTATCATTATTGTTATTATTGAAGGCGGCGAGACGGCAGAAACGTTAGAAAGCCGGGCGAAATGCTTAGCGTTATTACGTCTGTCTTTACGTTCTGAGTTAAAATTCGCCGAGGTCGACTTTACCTTTCATCGTTTCGGGGTCGATATATTTAGTAGCAGTTACCAGATTAGAAAAGATTATTATTGAAGTCGGTGAGCTGGCAGAATCGTTAGCACGGTGGGCGAAATGCTTAGCAGTATTTCGTCTGCCGCTACGTTCTGAGTTCAAATTCCGCTGAGGTCGACTCTGCCTTTCATCCTTTCGGGGTTGATTAAATAAGTACCAGTTACGCACTGGGGTCGACGTAATCGACTTAAACCGTCTGTCTGTCCTTGTTTGTTCTCTCTGTGTATAGCCCCTTGTGGGCAGTAAAGAAATAAGAATCGCTAGAATTCCAGACGAAATGCTTAGCCGTATTTCACCCGTCGCTTCGTTCTGAGTTCAAATTCCGCCGAGGTCGATATTGCCTTTCATCCTTTTGGGGTCGATTAAATAAGTACCAGTTACGCACTGGGATCGATGTAATCGACTCATCCTCACCTCCTCCAAAATTGCTGTCCTTGTGGCAAAATTTGGAACCACTATTATTATTATTATTATTATTATTATATTATTATTATTATTTATTATTATTATTAAGGCGGTGAGCTTGCAGAATCGTTAGAACGCCGGAAAAATGCTTAACGGCATTTCGTCCGTCTTCATGTTCTGTGTTCAAATTCCGCCGAGGTCGACTTTGCCTTTCATCCTTCGGGGTCGATAAAATAAGCACCAATTAAATACAGGGAGTCGTTCTAATCGACTTGTACTCACCCCCGAAACTGCTGACCTTGGGGCAAAACCTGAAGGTAGTATTACTTTTACCAGGCTGTAAAGACAACAAACGTAACAACACCAATAGCAATAACAAGAACAACAACAACAACACCAATAACACTGTCCTCGTCATTCTTAACTACAATATCAGTGAGAAGAATGGCGGTGGTGGTGGCGATGGTGAGGGAGTAACATTAAAAGTATTAGAAGTCGGATCAGAAATAAAGCCACATCAACTGCGCATGCTTACTGAACGTAACGTGACACTAATATCTATGAACAGGTTTATATTTTAATAAACAGCTGCAAGGGAGCCTGAAAATCGATCCTATAAAACCCCTTAACACACACCATAGAATGCATTTACGTGGCTCAATTTCATGAAAGATTCGAAGAATTTTTGTTTTACATTTTATGCTTAACAGTAAAATAAAAAAAAAGAAAAGAAATAAATACATAAAAACAAGATCAATAAAACATGTTATAGATCCTTTGAACTGTCTCTTGTCCAGCTTGTCGGCAATTAGTTTCCAGCGGAGGACATTGCTGCGTTCGTTTTGGATTTCATTAGTCGATTGTTTTATAAAATATCGTCTGCTCGTTCAATTGAAATTCTTCCTCCATTTTTCCATTAGGATTTCGTGCCTGCTTCTACATGTGTTTTGCTATTTATGTGGTTTCTTTATATGCGTATTTGTAACATTTTATATGTATCTGATCTGTGGTATCTGGAAAAAGGTGTATGTATGTACATATGTGCGTATACGTGTGCGTATATGTATATGTATGTAGATTTGTATTTACGTCGATTTGTATGAATGTAGATTTGTAAGAAGACTTGAATGTTTGTATGTATATATGGGTGTAGGTATGCATGTATATTTGTATGTATGTACGTGTGAATGTACAAATGTATTTATGTAAAAGTGTATGCATGCATTTATTTATGTATGTGTGTTAAATTGTATGAATGTTTCTGTGTGTGTGTGTATATACATGTGTGTGCATCAGTATGCATTATGTGTATATATATGTATATGAAGAAGATTTAATCATGTATGTGTTTATGCAAGTTTGAATGCATATACACATTTGTGTATGTATTACTCTGTATGCATATATACATATATATGCATGAGTACACACACACACATATGTGTGTCTTTCGTATGTTCTTATCTCTGTACGTACGTATGTACAAACACACACACACACACACACACACACACACACTCACACACACACACATACACACGCACGCACATATATATAGTTGTAGTGAATAATGTATATGTGTGTGCATGTGTTTTCTGCTTTTTATCCATCTAAGTTTTTTCTAATAGAGAAAGTCGGCCTCCAACCTAGCGAACGAGAATTTTCATTTTATTTAGGAAACATCAGCTAGATAATCGCAAATGGACGTGTCCACGTGTTTGTATGTGCGTGCGTATATGTATGATCCTATATATATATATATATATATATATAATATATATATATAATAGTGTGTGTGTGTGTGTGTGTCTTTATTCATACATATCTATCTGTGTATATATGTGTATGTATATGGATATACGATTATATATATATATATATGTATATATGGATAAGTATGTATGTGTGAATGTATGTGCTTCAGTGGTGTAATACAAGCGTTTTTTTGTGCAAGTGCATTTATATGCATGTATGCGACTTCGTGGCGCTATAATTTTTGACATACGTATTTGAACAAATGGATGTATACAACTGTTTGTATATGTGTTCATCCTTGCAATTGGATGTGTGTGCACATCACTATATCTCAGTACATGCATATATATATATATATATTTATATTTGTATATTATGTATTTGTATATATGTATGTATATATGTATATATATAACTGTATATATATATATATATATGTTTATATATATATATATAAAATATATATATATATATATATATATATATATATATATATATATATATATATATATACACACACCATATATACATATATATATCTGTCGGTCTATATGTTAGAATCCGCGTTCATTTCTATATTCTGTTGGATTGTTTTCCATATTTCTTTTATGACGCGGTTTGCTGTATTGCGAATAAGATGTGTTATTTCTGAAATTTATAAAAACATCATATTTTCTGAGTATTAATTCTGAGAAACGACTCAGGACAACTGCCTTGACAATGTTCATGGCACATGAATGAACTTTTAAGGGATGATGTTATCCTCTGACAAAAAACCCTAGCTTGGAGCCATGGAACAGAACTGACTTCACTACAGGTTGCCATAGACCAGGTAGTGGTCTTAAATTGAGCTGATTTAGTTATATAATCCTGCATTGCAATGAACGCCAGAGACCATAGACTAAGTTTAAAACATGTCATAAGCGTTTTATTTTTATCTGCTAATCTTATTGGACAAATAACAGCTACAACAATGCAAGTTTCGCAAGATTTGTATCTCCACATTACTCTTTGAGATATATAATCTATTTTATTTCCTTTCTTCTGAAGATTCAGTTCAGCCAAAAAACATGTCTTCATGCTTTCAATCTCAATGAATTCCGAATCGCTCTGGGTTTTTGTAAGCTGCTTTTCTGTATCGATGGACATCATTGCTTAGGCTTTTGCCTATTAAACCGCCTCAAAGGAAAACAGTGCGGGGCTAATATTTTCGCACAAATGGTGTGCGTCACGAAGGCGGTGAGCTGGCAGAAACGTTAGCACGTCGGGCGAAATGCATTGCGGTATTTCGTCAGCCGTTACGTTGTGAGTTCAAATTCCGCGTCAACTTTGCCTTTCATCCTTTCGGGGTCGATAAATTAAGTACCGGTTACGCACAGGGGTCGATGTAATCGACTTAATACCTATGTCCGTCCTTGTTTGTCCCCTCTGTGTTTAGACCCTTGTGGGCAATAAAGAAATAGGTGTGCGTCACATGTTCAACATCGACCTAGCATAAACTACATGCATTGCAACACTTGGTTTGCCATACAGACATCTTTCTCTAGCAACGCACATGTGTTATTTCATGCATTTAATGACTCCGCTTCCTTGATTGTACAAACACCAATATCCAGAACCATATAGAGAGAAAGGTCAATCGGTTGACAGAAATTTCATCACAAGCCAACCCACAGCAGTCTCTCATCCGCAGGCGTTCTGTTTCCTCTATCTGTTCTACAGGTACTAAAATGATTTCTGCTCCTCGGAGCTGGCTGGAGTGGTAGCTCCACGAGTCAGGAAACCCCTACCCACTTATCTCTCTCCCGTCAATCTTGGTGTCAGTACCCTCCCCTCCTCTATCACTGCACTAACTCCTGTGTCCGATCCTTCTTCCCCAGAATCTCGAAAGAGATTGCGGGTAATCAAACTCTGGAATCTCTTCCGAAACAAAGCCTTTTCTACAGCTGTTAAGCAGCAATGGTTTGCACAGAACATTAAAAGTATCAATCTCACCCGGTTCGAAGGGCATGCAAGGTTCATGGGGCCTGCTCCTTTCTCCAGACATAGGAACTACAAAGAAAACAATGGCGACAGAAGAAAAATCCAAATCGTTTATAATCCTTATAGATGACCGAAAGTCTTTTAGTATCCCTGTTATAGAGGAACAAAATCGAATGGTGTTTAAAAATCAAGGAACTTTGACTAAAATGATTCCTTCTAGACTCTCAAACCTATCTCACAGAACGCAATTCTGTTGACCAGAATTTGCTCCAAAGTAATAATAATGATACATTTCCAAACTCTTTTCTTTCCAGCTGTTCGTTCATCTGTAATAATATTGTTGATATTTCAGCGCTCCTAGAGGAATAGCTTTAGTCGCTCTCTATACAGTCTATACATTATATTCTGGCAAGCAACTGACCGAGAGTTAGTTGGCATATAAATGTCTTTGTTCTTCTGTATTAACTTTCTTTCCAACATTGGCGGCCAATTTAATGTATTGATTTCCCCGCTGAGAGCATATTGGTATATCTTGATGAAGTATCGAAGATACAAAGTTAGACTTTTTGTACCAGCAGACAGCTGCAAAGTCTATGAAAGATATCAGGGAATGGATGGTCATTCTCAGTCCCGAGAGTGAGTATCTCTTGCAACACTGAGGTTTCCGTGCAGCTCAAGGGGAATGGTCTTTAAGTATGCCCGCATTGATGTATGTATGTATGATGTATGTATGTATGTATGTAGTATGTATGTATGTATGTATGTATGTATGTATGTATGTATGTATGTATGTATGTATGTGTGTACGTACGTATGCGTGCATGTATGTATGTATATATATGTATGTATATATATATGTATGTATATATATATGTATGTATATATATATATTTGAACAAATAGATGTATACATTTCGTCTGCCGTTACGTTCTGAGTTCAAATTCCGTCGAGGTCGACTTAACCTTTCATCCTTTCGGGGTCGATAAATTAAGTACCAGTTACGCACTGGGATCAATGTAATCGACCTAATCCCTTTGTCCGTCCTTGTTTGTCCTCTCTATGTTTAGCCCCTTGTGGGTAGTAAAGAAATATATATATATATATATATATATATATATGTATGTATGTATGTATGTATGTATGTATGTATGTATGTATGTATGTATGTATGTGTGTATTTATGTATGTACGTATGTAGTACGTACTTGAGAATGCATGTCTATAGCCATGCATATAAATACGTCAAGAGGCATGCAAATAAACACGCACACACGAACACTCGCACACGCGCACATGCGCACGCGCACACACAAACACACATACAAACATGTAACTGAGAACAAGAAGGAAGTTTTACGATCTGCTTCTAACACTCCCAAA
>NW_021832805.1:0-2500 GCF_006345805.1 Octopus sinensis
CTCTTCTTTCCTCAGCCATGGAAACGCCTTTCCTCTCACTGTCCGAACGCCAGGCAGAGCGGTCAGCAGCTGTTACCTCCCACGTGTCCAACAGATGTTGGCAGTCCTCAGGTCGCGCTTGCACACACCCTGTATCGTAGCTGTGGACGTCCCTTGGGTCGGGATCCCGTGTGAGTTCGCTGTACAGGATGTCTTTAGGCATGCGACCGTCCTGCATGCGGCAGACGTGTCCGAGTCAGCGCAGTCGTCTCCGCACGAGAGGGCATGCATGCTTGGCATATTATCTGTTCTAGGATGACTCCGTTTGGTACTCGGTCCTTCCGGAGATGCCAAGGATCCGTCGAAGACACCGCATGTGGAAGCCGCTGAGGCGGCATTCTTGCCGGGTGTATGTTGTCCAGCTCTCACTGCCGTAGAGTAGGATGCTCAGCACGCAGGCTCGGTACACTGCGATCTTGGTGGTTATTGTGAGCATGTTGTTTTCCCACACTCTCCTGGAGAGCTTATTTTATACCTTTATAATTGTACTTTATAATCTCTGACGAGGCCTTGAGATATATATATAATATATATATATATATATATATATATAAGTAACTCATTTATAACTGCATATTACCTCAATACATCTAACTAATATGAGCATAATGAGATACTCTTATCTACAGGCTGAAACAGCTGTAAGATCCATTTTATATTTATATGTATTGTTCTTATGGTATTATCTTACTTATTGATGTGTACTGTTTTATTCTGTATTATTCTGTTTGATCTGGATGTTCCTAAATAATTAGTTATAAATTATATGAATTGGTATTATTTTAGTAGTTTTTATGATTGAAAGAAATCTATTCCTCCATTTTCTTATTTTGTATTATGAATTTGAGGTAAAACATTTTTACCTTCACCCTTATATACAATAAATGAATAATTGCATTGCAATTCTTAGCATTTATGTATTAGCTTCTCTGGGTACTTCACTGGCAGTATATTGGATAAATGATATCCCATAGTGGGTTACACTCATAACCCCTATCTCACTTTGTAATGTATATATATATATATAATATATATATATATATATATATATTATATATATATATATGTATATATGTATATATATATATGTATATCTTTCTCTTTCTCTTTCTTCCCGTTGTCTTGATAGACAATGGTCGCGCGCCAAGGGTGGGGGCCTACTTTGATGATGAGCAGCGTCTGCTGTGACTGAACAGTCCAATTCTAGAGTGGCAGTCCCTGGTACCTTGCTGCACACGAACATCGATGGGTACGTGTGGGGTGTTGTCTGCAGTTGTCCTCCTCCTGTCCGCTTGTCCGACCACAGTTGTGCTCTTCTTCATCCTCAGCCATGAAACGCGCCTTCCTCACTGTCCGACGCCAGGCAGAGCGGTCAGCAGCTGTTACCTCCCACGTGTCCACACAGATGTTGGCAGTCCTCAGGTCGCGCTTGCACACATCCCTGTATCGTAGCTGTGGACGTCCCTTGGGTCGGGATCCGTTGGTGAGTTCGCTGTACAGGATGTCTTTAGGCATGCGACCGTCCTGCATGCGGCAGACGTGTCCGAGTCAGCGCAGTCGTCTCCGCACGAGGAGGGCATGCATGCTTGGCATATTAGTCTGTTCTAGGTGACTCCGTTTGGTACTCGGTCCTTCCAGGAGATGCCAAGGATCCGTCGAAGACACCGCATGTGGAAGCCGCTGAGGCGGCATTCTTGCCGGGTGTATGTTGTCCAGCTCTCACTGCCGTAGAGTAGGATGCTCAGCACGCAGGCTCGGTACACTGCGATCTTGGTGGTTATTGTGAGCATGTTGTTTTCCCACACTCTCCTGGAGAGCTTAGCCATGGCAGCAGCAGCCTTCCCAATCCGTCTGTTCAGCTCCGGCTCGAGGGACAGGCTGCTGGAGACCGTCGATCCCAGGTAAGTGAACTCGTTCACCACCTGCAAGCTGTGGTCGCCGACACTGATGCTGGGGACCCCTCCGACGTCCTGGCCCATGATCTCTGTCTTTTTCAGGCCGATGGTAAGGCCTAACTCTTGTATATGTATATATATATATATATATATATTATATATATATATATATATATAATATATATATATATATATATATATATATAATCAAAATAAAAACATGATGCCAAGGATTCAGCGGTACATATGTTTCGGGCCTTTATTACATGGATTTATAACAATGCATAATGTGTGTCTTTGGCCTTCTTCAGCCGCGTACAATTACTACTTATATATATATATAGCGGCATTTTGTCCGACTTAAAGTTTTGAGTTCGAATGCTGCCGAGGTCGATTTTTACCTTTCATCATTTCGGGGTCGATAAAATAAGTACCAATTGAGCACTAGACTCGATATAATCCACTTACTGCCTCCTCTGAAATTGCTGGCCTTGTGCTAAAATTTGAAACCAGTGTTATGTTTCATATGAAGCGTCGAGCTAGCAGAATGGTCACCACGAGTTTGA
>NW_021832805.1:15000-17500 GCF_006345805.1 Octopus sinensis
GGGAACAAATCCGGGACCCCTCAACTAGGAAAATTCCCGTTAGCCAGCACCTAGACCAATGCCCCGTAGACAAAACCCTTAAATAACAAACGTTCCCTCTCTATCAATGCACTGGAAATACTTCAACCCAATTCCGATTAAATAAGGAAAACATACTGATTAAAAAATATAAACCAGAGCTAAATATCCTTTAGAAAGAAGAAAAAGCAGTAAAAAGAAAAGAAAAAACACCCAATTTCAACAAAAAACAAACAATAAAATTTTAGTAACAATCTTCCAACTGGGTTTCGAAACCGCAGCTCCAAATCGCCACACAAACACTTGATGCTAACGTCACCCACCTCCAGTCCAATGAAATTCCACAAACACCAGTTACTGACGTCACATAATTCCAAACCAATCAAAACCGAACTTCACCGAATACAACGAAAAGACTCTTTAAGAAAACCAACCAACCGGAACGACCTTTAACCGTATCCTGCAAAGAAACCAACCAATCAGAACGACAAGCTTGACCACGGAAGAAAAACGTCATTAGTATTTTAACGAATCAAAATCAGATCCTCTCGCAGAAAAAAAATTATAAATACATCTTCCCCTAAAATATACCATTGCAAGCGGAAGCGACAGTTTAGAGATCTCAGAAACCGTAATTTCCCCCCTTTTTACTATTTCAATTCTCACACTGTTCTTTTTCAGTATGACTTGTCGACCACCACTGAAATTACTGAACCTTGTACATTCTAACAAATTAATATACAGTTTTAATTTACACCTTGTGTTTTGAACATGATAATTTATCAACATTGAAACATTTTAATTTAACAACATTGAAACATTTCAGTTTGTCAAGATTTAAACATTTTGATTTGTCAACATTGAAACTTATAACGATGTTTTTCTAATTTTACACTTTTACCATTGATAAACAAAAATATTGTTGAAACTAGTTTGGTATATATGTAAATAAATGTATTTTAAACATTTACGAGTTTTTGAAATTTAAGTGCATTCTTAGCAACACATTCTCCTATATGTATATGTATATATATATATATATATATATATATAGCAATAAGAAAATGGAGGGCATCAATAAGTGGTCCATCAACTTTTAATTATTATATTATGTTAACTTATTTATTTACTAAACTTACAATTACAAGAATATACATACATGTATAACATATTATGCTTTACATATAAGATATACAATATATTAATATATAAGAATACCAGTAATTATTACAATATAACATGCATGAATATAAATTGGGAAAATAACTTACAGCTGTTTCAGCCAAGAGGCAAAAATACCTCATTCCACTTTTATTACTCAAGTAAACTGAAGAAATAGGTAGATGAAATTGAGGTACTTGGGTGTTTCTCTAGGCTTCGTCAGAGATTATAAAGTACATAATGTTAAGTTATAAATAAATATAAATATAAAATAAATAAAATACACCCACATTTAAATATTTATATATATAGATATACATATGCAAACATATATAAATATACATAAATACTTATTTATATACTCAAATGTACATACATATTTACATTTACAAGCATACACAATAATCAGTTATTACTAATATCATTAATATTAGATGCATTCTATTATCCACATTAGGTATAATATAGAATATAAAATATAAACAGATAGTTTTGAAAGTTATAAGAATAGTAATTTTACAATCAATATATCTTAAAGTTATTACAGTTATGTCAGAACGAAACTGCTTACACATGAGGAACGTATATATGCATATGCACACATAAATGCACGCACATATACATATATACTTATATATTTTCCCATTCAAACATACTTTTATGTACATACGTATATTGTTCATATATATATATATATATATATATTATATATATATATATATATATATATATAAGTTCAGCAACAATTTAGATTCAAATGAATATGGTACTTAATTTAGATGCACCAGAATTTTGTATGGTGTTATCCATAAAAATTTGCGGGGTGATTATAATAAAAAATAAGCAACAAGAATGAATCCGGTAATTTGGTACAATTGTTTCGCACTATATCATTTTATTAAAAGTTGTAAGTCTTACAGCAGATTTAAGATGCTGAGTGCTCATGAGCCAATTATATATTATTATTTTTGATGTGTATATATATATATAACATGGGTTAGACTTCAAACTGCATCCGGTAGTGGATGCCTTCGTATGAAAGTTCATGGCTTTTGAGGAGTGTGGAATCATCTCTTACCTACTGGTGTTCCCAGCTCTAGTCTCAGCCAGAGTCGTAGCACGTGTTAGGGGCGCAGATATCGGTTAACTATCAGGCTGAGTAAGAAGTAAGCAACGTTTCGAACTATGAAGAATTTGCACCAGATTTTTGCAGAGTTTCGAAGATTTTTGGGACTGTTTTTGGCAATTGTCTGATAATATAGACATAGACTTGCCCAAAGGTATCAATAAATTAACATTGATGTTTTTTTCACCGTTGTTA
>NW_021832805.1:22500-32610 GCF_006345805.1 Octopus sinensis
AGTGTCAAACTCGCTGATCTGGAAAAAGGGCAAAGGAGAAATAAGCTATATTAAATCGTGAAGGAACGTGATTAGTTTCGTTCCGTCTCTTTGACGATGTGCGGGGTCAGAGAGATAAGCCAGTAACTTTTAGCATCTGCTCTGCTTCCTCCCTTATGTGTAGGGCATATTATTCCTTCCTTCAGCTATTTTCTTTTCATCACGCTGAACCGTTAACCCCTAAAATGTTTTCTTCTCTCTCCGTTTTTTTCCCCTCCTCTCTCCTTTTCATTTTTTCCTTTCTTAATCCTTTCTGTCGAAGAGCGTAGGCTCGAATCAAGAAAGCCTTTTCCAGTTTTCCAGTGCGTTAAATTTGTTACCAGCTTGTTGTTCATATATATATATATATATATATATATATATATATATATATATAATATATACTACTAATATATGTGTTAGCATATTAAAATACCTTTACGGTTAAAATTATAAACAACTTATAAGTAAGGGCTAAAGACAATTATTTCAATGGCAATATGCTGATAACAGACTATTAAATCGTCAATTTCCACATATTATTTACTAAATTGACGATTTAATAGTCTGTTATCAGCATATTGCCATTGAAGTAATTTTCCTTAGCCCTTACTTATAAGTTATATATATATATATATATATATATATATATATATATATATATATAGGTAGATGAGAGATATGAAAATTTACATACAAGCAGATGCGTATGTGTATTTATGGGTATATACATGAGTACTGTATATATGTATAGCGATGTATATTTATGTATATATGTATATGTATGCATCATATAAGCGTGTATGTATTATGTGTATATGTATGCTTCTGAATTTAACTAGATACATAAGCGTATATATATTTACATACGTGTGAATATAGATAAACTCACATTTATGCATATATGTGTATAAATAAAATCAAGGCGACAAAGGCTTCACTTGAATTAAACCAAGTTTTTAATATTGCATCATTCAGCGTTAAGGTTTATCTATGAATTCGCACCGCATACATGAAGTTTGGCAAATAGATCCCTGGAATGTGTTCTTTGACTGATCAACGGAGGCACACTACAGGAGGCTTGGCACATCTCTTGAGCAAAAAAGTCTAAAAAGAAAAATGACTGAATGTATATTAATAGGACAGCATGCATGACTAAATTTTTAGAATTTTCAAATATATAGAATCATAGAGAACAAAATTCCTCTTCGCTGTGCAAAACACGGGAATACTAGCTTTCATTGTGATGGGTATATTTTGCAAAGTATACTCTTCAAATAAAGAAATAATTGAGGCACAGAAGAACTATGAATGCGGCTAAACAGCTTAATTGTAACAAGACGGTGTAGATTTGGTGAACCATGCATTCATATGAAGCTGTCCCAAAATGTCATTATTTTCTTTCTTGGTTTTATGTTCTCAACCAGAGGCTTTCAAACTTCTTGGGCCTCATGGTCACATAATACTCCCAGCTTCTATTTTTATGTATATTTAAATATTTCATATTTTACTAATTTATATATACTATGAATCTTTTGCTATTTAATATAATATATGTTTTTTGTATACAAAACTATAAAAATATCATAATAAATTCATAGCGTCCCCCAATCCACTGCCTTCCTCCCAACGCCTCCTTTTTCTCCAGCTACTTTTGCCCCTTTAGGCACCAGCACCCACCTGGACCGTCTCAACGCTCATCGGGGGGCGGTAGCGCCCATTTTGAGAATCTATGTTCTAAACGATGATAAATTTCCTGAAATTCTATTTGTATGATGTTATTTCTATTTTTTCACAGAATCGCTTCGTCTCCAAGAGATCTGCCGACGAGGAACATCAGCCTCAGCCAATGCCGCCAATGCTGCCAAGTAAGAACTAATTTCATATCATACAAGACAATATGACGAAGAAGAAAAGTTCGGGGATCAGATTAAATAAAAAAATATTTAATTCCAGTCTCTTTTACATAAAATAATCTACCCGTGTTTCCTCACCTGCTGACTTCTAATTTCCTTAAAGTTGCATTAGTTTTTTTTTTATTACTATCCTTATCTGCACAACATTACACACACACACACACACACACACACACACACACACACACACACACACACACACACACGTAGTACCGGAGATGTGATCTCTCTATGTCGTGAAGCAGAGGTTCGAACTGGAGACACTTCCTGATCGCAGGCTCCTCATTGTGGATGATTGTATTTTCTGTCGTAGTATTTCAGTCATTAGCCAACATTCCTGACCTTAATTAACGATAAGCACAGAAACCAAAATAAAGATGGAATGTTTAACTGGGAATCTTGCTGCTAAAGCTAGCATTTGCTAAATAAAAGGATATTTATTATTATTTTTGTTTTAAATTCTAACTTCAGCATTATTATCTAAGGCTTTCTATCTTCCTTCTCTACACTTTTCCAAGATTAATTGTTGCATTTCTGTACAGGAGTGGCTGTGTGGTAAGTAGCTTGTTTACCAACCACATGGTTCCGGGTTCAGTCCCACTGCGTGGCACCTTGGGCAAGTGTCTTCTACTATAGCCTCGGGCCGACCAATGCCTTGTGAGTTGATTTGGTAGACGGAAACTGAAAGAAGCTCGTCGTATATATGTATATATATATATATTATATATATATATATATATATATATATATATATATATATTATATATATATATATATATATATAAGCGTGTGTGTGTGTTTGTGTGTCTGTGTTTGTCTCCCTAGCATTGCTTGACAACCGATGCTGGTGTGTTTATGTCTCCGTTACTTAGCGGTTCGGCAAAAGAGACCGATAGAATAAGTGCTGGGCTTACAAAAAGAATAAGTCCGGGGTCGAGTTGCTCGATTAAAGGCGCTGCTCCAGCATGGCCGCGGTCAGATGACTGAAACAAGTAAAAGAGTAAAGAGTATCCAGATTCAATATTTAAAGATATTCTAGAATTCTGCACCCTTATTTTTCATTCTAGTTCTTCTTTTATCCTAATTAATTCTGAATGAAGAACAAAATGTGGTACTCTTGTAAATATCTTTCAAATACTGATATTTTTCGAAGGTTAAATTCAGTTTGCACCTAAAAATAACTAAGAATTAGCACATATAAATATATTTTGAAACAATTTTTATAATAAAATAATGTTATATACTAATTAAACCATTATCAATTAGTTGTTGTAATGAGAGAAAATTTAGTTTTTAAAATCTTTTTAATATCTACATATTTAATACATAAAAAGAATGAAAAGAATTATTATATAATCGCTAAAAGTTTCGTAACTATTGTATGCTTAATGTTTTCAGAAGGATCTTTTCTCCAACTGTTTCGTCACGATTAACGTTTGTCTTGAAAATCAAATGATAAGTGTCTTCTCTGGAAAAGATATATTTTGATTTCTGAAAATATATACTTATACTTTTGCCCATTTGAAGACATGGCACTGATTTTATAGCAAATATTCTTTGACGAGGTTTTCACCATAAGATTCTTCTCATAGTGCTCATTCACCTAGTAAAGGGTGTCGGGGGGAAGCGGCTAATATCGGCTAGTGAGAATCGAACCCCATACTCGCAAACTCCGTTTAGGCACTGACTACCATCAAGCTAAGCAATCAATAAACTCAAACAATGTATTATTATATAACACTAAAAAGATTAAATGACAAAAATATTTTTTCCCAGGCAAAAATCTTTTCGGCGAGGTTTTCATCGACGAGCATAATCTTTTAATCCCAATTAATCTATAAATTCCTTTTATAAAAAATTAACATATTCTGAATCAAAATCAACTCTTCGCCTTACTCTCCCACTTTAACTTGATGTATTTTCACCTAACCTTTTCTTGAATGAGCCAAAACTCAATGGTTCCTTGACAACAACGTCAAGAATAGTCTCGAGATTTCCTTCCTTTCATTCCTTCTTTCTTTCTTTCTTTCTTTCTTTCTTTCTTTCTTCTTTCTTCTTTCTTTCTTTCCTTCTTTCCTTCCTTCCTTCCTTCCTTCTCTCATTCTTCCTTTCATTCTTTCTTTCTTTCTTTCTTTCTTTCTTTCTTTCTTTCTTTCTTCTTTCTTCTTTCCTTCCTTCCTTCCTTCCTTCTCTCTTTCCTTCCTTCTTTCTTTCTTTCTTTCTTTCCTTCTGTCTTTCCTTCTTCCTTTCCTTCCTTCCTTTCCTTCTTCCTTTCCTTCTTTCCATTCTTCCTTCCCTCCTTCTCTCCTTCTTTCCTTCTTTCTTTCCTTCTTCCTTTCCTTTCTTCCTTTCCTTCATTCTTTCCTTCTTTCCATTCTTCCTTCCCTCCTTCCCTCCTTCTTCCTTTCCTTTCTTCCTTTCTTTCTTTCTTCCGTTCTTTCTTTCCGTCTTTCGTTCGTTCGTTCCTTCCTCCTTCCTTCCTTTCTTTCTTCCTTTCTTCCATTCCTTCTTCCTTTCCTTCTTCCTTTCCTTCTTTCCATTCTACTTTCCCTCCTTCCCTCCTTCTTTCCGTCTTCCTTTCCTTCTTCCTTCGCTTCTTCCTTTCCTTCTTTCCATTCTTCCTTCCCTCATTCCCTCCTTCCCTCCTTCTTCCTTTCCTTCCTTCCTTTCTTTCTTTCTTTCTTTCTTTCTTTCCTTCTTTCCATTCTTTCTTCCCTCCTTCCCTCCTTCTTCCTTTCCTTTCTTCCTTTCCTTCTTCCTTTCTTTCTTTCCATTCTTCCTTCCCTCCTTCCCTCCTTCTTTCTTCTCTATCAGTGACCCACCTATCCCCACCCCCACTTCCTTCCTTCTAATCATTGTCTCCCCAATTCATTAATTCCCAGCCAAGAATTTCTTTCCTAAATGTTTGACCAGTTATTTCTGCTACACTCCATTGCTCCTGTTTTACTTTCACAGTACCCGGTCCTGGATCCCTGTATACCCGGTGGGGTAGAACAACCTGTCCATGTAATTCACGTCTGGTATACGATGGTTAGTATATTTCGTATTTCTATTCTCTCTTTCCCTCCCTCCCTTTCTTCCTTTCTTTCTTCCTTTCTTTCTTCCTTTCTTCCTTTCTTTCTTCCTTTCTTCCTTTCTTTCTTCCTTTCTTCCTTTCTTTCTTCTTTCTTTCTTCCTTTCTTCCTTTCTTCCTTTCCTTCTTCCTTCTTCCTTTCTTCCTTTCTTCCTTTCTTCCTTTCTTCCTTTCTTCCTTCTTCCTGCATTCCATCTTTCTTCATTCCTTCTTTCTTCCTTCCTTCCTTCTTCCTTTCTTTCTTCCTTTCTTCCTTTCTTCCTTCCTTTCTTTCTTCCTTCCTTCCTTCCTTCCTTTCTTTCTTCCTTTCTTCCTTTCTTTCTTCCTTTCTTTCTTCCTTTCTTCCTTTCTTCTTCCTTTCTTTCTTCCTTCCTTTCTTTCTTCCTTTCTTCCTTTCTTTCTTCCTTTCTTCCTTTCTTTCTTCGTTTCTTCCTTTCTTTCTTCCTTTCTTCGTTTCTTCGTTTCTTCGTTTCTTTCTTTCTTCCTTTCTTTCTTCCTTTCTTTCTTCCTTTCTTCCTTTCTTTCTTCCTTTCTTACTTTCTTTCTCCCTTCCTTTCTTCCTTTCTTCCTTCCTTCCTTTCTTCCTTTCTTCCTTTCTTCCTTCCTTCTTCCTTCATTCCTTCTTTCTTCATTCCTTCTTTCTTCCTTCTTCCTTTCTTTCTTCCTTTCTTCCTTCCTTTCTTTCTTCCTTCCTTCCTTCCTTTCTTCCTTTCTTCCTTTCTTCTTTCCTTCCTTCCTTCTACCTTCCTTTCTTCCTTCTTTTCCTTCCTTCCTTCCTTCCTTCCTTCCTTTTTTCTTTCCTTCTTTCTTTCTTTGTCTCTCTCTCTCTCCCTCTTTCCATTCAACCCTCTTTCTTTCTAATTCTCTCTCTCTCTCTCTGTCTATCTCTCTCTCCCTCCTCCTTTCTTATCTACACAAACGTTTATCCTATCACAGCATATCACGTTTTAAACACCTCTTGTAGATTCTCTCTGAGATTACTCAACACTACTTACTCCGTTGAATTTATTTGATCTCACGAGAAGTATAAATGTGGCCAAGTACGATCACATGACCAGGATGCCATCTTATGTAGACGTGAACGCAAACACAGAATGTAAATTTCTTTCTGACAAACTACAAATACTGACCGAAAAGATGTCCTCTACAACAACGAAGTATACCAGTTTGACTAACCATACATTAGAGAATTAAAAATAGTAATGGGCAGTAGAATTATACATGAGTGACCACTGATGAGTGCTTGATTGACACTAATTAGAGTACCTAATCCTTGCAGGTGTTGGCTAATTAAAACACAAACTGTTTACGTTGATTCTAGTGACAACGGATTGTAAGTGGAGAGTAAAGTGATTAGTGTCCAACGTGGAGTAAACACCCCACATATCCTAATTCATGAACCCAGGTAACTGAAGATTGTATTCATTAACTAAAACATAAGGAGACTGGGAATATTTGTAAGAGAGACCACAGCTGATTACCGACGAACCTTCCCTGCCTCACCAAACACGTATTATCCCTCAAATCATTCACATTCTAACAGACCCTTCTCACCGCCTAATTCCTCAGTGCATCATCATAAGGAGATCACGACGGTCATTTATTAGCTAAAATACAAACAGACTGTATATATTAGTAAGAAAGTCTACTGATGAATACTGAGCTTAGTCCGTCTATTCTTCACCGCTTCACCGAAATCGCCTTATTCAAATCTTTCCCTTTTACGTGACATCTGACCAGGTAATCTCTCTAGTGCATCACGGTGAGGAAATTCTGATTTTTCCAAACGGAAACCGCTTTTTCTCACCTCTTCCCCAATCAAATTCACTGCCTTTAAACACCATTCGTTTTTGCTTCTATGCGGTCTCCGTGAACATGTGAACAGAAACGTCTTCTCCATATTGGGGAAAATAGCTAAATGCCTTACACAGGGTCCTTCCTTTCTCAAACTACTGACATCCGCACAGAGAAACATCTAAACACATGCGTCAAGATATATTAATGCACATCACCTACACAAATACCTAAGCGCACACCTACAACATATCTATACATATATAAGCAAGCGACACACACAACTGCTAAGTGAATGACGCGCACTCCGACAGCAACACAGTTTAAGCTCGCATAGTCACTAACGTAAACTCGCAAAACGTACACAGGTAAGTATAGTCAACATATATGCACACACACACACACAAACACACACACGAACCCACAAAGGCACACACATGTATCTGCTTAATTAACCACGCATATGAAAACGATATGGAAGCTATTTGTGTCTGTTTATAATCGCAATCTTATTGAAAGCTTATATTCAAGGATTTCTTTTAATCCGCGCTTATCTTATTCACATATAACTTTATTTGATATCTTATTTACTCGATATATTCTTACCAATTCTAGGTGTGGTTGGAGGACAATTCTATACACAATCAGGTGGCGGAAGTAATCTCTTATGTCTACCTAACGACCCCATTTGGGCCAATTTCACTGACGGATATCAAAAAGCGGGTTACATATATGGCACCGAATATGAAATAAGCATATACGGTTCGAAAAAAATCTTTTCTTATGCTAACGCTCAAGCAATTCATGATCACAACGTTCCGTGCGCTGTCTGTTTGACACAACAACCTGCTGTTGTTATGATGTTACCAGCCAGGACAAAGTGTTACGATGGTTGGAGAGTTGAGTATTCGGGATATTTGATGACCGAGCGTCACAATCATAAAGGCAGACATGAATATGTGTGTGTGGATTATGCACCAGAAGCTGATCCAGCTGGTTACAGAAACGAAAATGGAGCTTTATTATATTTCGTTGAGGCTACGTGTGGTTCATTGCCATGTCCACCGTATGTCGAAGGTCGCGAATTAACCTGCGTTGTGTGCAGTAAATATTGAAAAGAATATAATAGAAATAGCTTCTATGAAACTTTATGTTGCCCAGTTACAATCATAATATAGTATCATAAAACAATATAGAAATTTTTAATTCTTTATAATATTTTATTCGTGCTGTGTAAATCGTTAAAATAATCTGTCCTACTAGCCGAAAGAAAAATATTCCAACCGAGAGAAAATAAACACCAGAAAATGTGAGAATTATGCTTATAGGACAATGCAAAGCTGGGCGAATAATTCTCGAAAGACATTGTATAAGGATCAGTTTATCATCCTAAAATATGGAAATAAAATGATTTTTGTTTAATTGTATTTTGTGTTCTCTTTTAAATACCAAGAAAGTCAAATTGAAATAACCACATAGAAATATAAGATCTCTTCATGATTTTTGACAGGAATGCATGTAATGGTCATCTCATCCATGTTCAACATATAGCTGTGTCGCAACCCCGCCACAAAATCAATGAAGATTCTCATAATCGGAACACGCAACACTCACATCCTTGTACCAGTGCTTAAACACCGATGCACAAGAAGAACAAATGAAATCACCTGTGAACCTCAAATCTGGTGAATTATCTCACTCAAGAGCAGGAATGCAAAAGACAGAGTAAAGAAAGCAAAACGACGTACAAATATACTCAGAGTAAACAAGGATACTATCCAATAGGATTCATCGTACTATGTTGGAGTGTGTAGAACGGTCCTTAAATGAACGAAGATACTGTAGCGTTGAGAAGATGGATATTTGGCTGGCACCAATTCCCCCATCCAACTACTTGCGTGGCATAAGAATGCTCGACCACGACAACAAAAATGATGATAATGTGAAAACGCAATATCTAATTTGGCAAATGAATATTGGGACGTTTAATATAGCGCTGTCGGTCAGTTAGCCTTTGATGTAATGAGGCAGAGCTGCTTTTAGTAACTTATCATATGAATCAACCTAAATAGATATTTGTGTGCATGCTCAGCCCAATATATAAGGCTGTTGGCAACTAAACCGCCAACCCTGTCAAGCCTGCTTAGTATAAAAACTGATTATCGTCGGATAACGTGCAGGATGATAAACGAAGCTTGGTCAAAGGACGGATGACCTCAGTTTAGTTATCGTCCATTCAGCGGCATGGGATGAGGGACACTTGGCCATTGGGATTGAAGGAGCCATTATTCTCGTTAGCAAGTCTTTCTAGGAGCAGGGAAACGTCTATAAAACCACAAACCTGAAGTGCAGCTGGCTGTCTGATTGTCTCCACTTCTGTTGTGCAACTGGTGCTATATATGGTCGTGCTGTAAAGTTGGGTTCACTGCTGTGCATCTTTGTTCACTCAAAACAAATTCACGCGGCGCAAAAAAACGTCTTAGATTCTTGGAACGGTACACGCGGGTACAGAAATCCCAGCGGCCAAGGGAGGCCAGTGTAGCATACAGGTCTAGGAAGCTGAGAGTCTGTAATTACTAACTTACAAGTGGCGGCTTGTGATATTGGTGTGAAATTAATTGCTGATCTTAACTTTGTTTCTTAGGATCAATAGAAAATACGGTGAGAAAATACATTGGAAATGTGAAAATAGAGAATGAATGCAAGAGTGCATTCCGTGCAGGAAAATGATAATCTATCTTTATGTAAAACATTCGGCAAGCATTGTCATGCTTGTCATCCTTGAAAACCAAAAGGTTACATTGCCAAAAACGAAATGGAAATCACGAACCACTAATTGACAAACTCTGGCACGGTGGTTAATTGCAGATAATGATAATGCATTGGTATTGATGCCGGCGCCATGGAATTTGTCTCACAATATTAGAGGTTGGAGGGAAAAGAAAAGCCAAACTCTCCCGATCCCAACCGGAAGAAGTGGGTATATAATACCTGAAGAATATAAATTTCTTGAAAATGGTGAGAAGTTTCTATTAGACGATAGTGTTGAAGATAATCCGGAGAGAATTTTAGTGTTTGGCACACAAGCTTGGTTAGACGATCTTGAGAATAATAAGGATTCGGCTTGTGTGGTACTTTTAAAAATCAGCGAAGATATATATTATCAGTTGTTCACATTACATATTGTCATAGGAAATATTAGCACGCCACGTCTTTTTGTAACATGCAAAAAAGTTTTTTAGCGCTTTGAAGGACTTACACCCATCATGAGAGCTCGAAAGCTTAATGGTTGATTTCAAGAAAGCAATT
>NW_021832806.1:5000-17500 GCF_006345805.1 Octopus sinensis
TTTCATTGCTTCTGGCGATTCTACGCAGGAAAGCTTTGCTAGGCGGGTGTTGTGTGGACACCCCTAGACGATGAAGTAGGCTAGCCCAATACGTAGATATAAAGGGAGAAGCCTAGACGTCAGGAGCACAGCTGTGTAGACTAGAGCACAGTCGAGCAGAAAAGGGTAGCAGTCGGAGAGACGTCAAGAGTAGAACAGAGAGTAGTAGGAGCAGAGTAGAGTTGAGTAGAAGACATCCGAACGTGCGACATAACAGCAGGAAAGCTTATTTCTCCAATAATGAGCAGAGGTCACGTAGGAATCCGAAAAAATTACTAACGGAGCTTGGCTGTGTGGTAAGTAGCTTGCTTACAACCACATGGTTCCGGGTTCACTTGTGAGTGGATTTGGTTGACGGAAACTGAAAGAAGCCCGTCGTATATATATGTATGTATATATATATATATAATATATATATATATATATATATATATATATATGTATGTGTGTGTTTGTGTGTCTGTGTTTGTCCCCCTAGCATTGCCTCACAACCGATGCTGGTGTGTTTATGTCCCCGTCACTTAGCGGTTCGGCAATAAGAGACTGATAGTATAAGTACTGGGCTTACAAAGAAGAAGTCCTGGGGTCGAGTTGCTCGATTAAAGGCGGTGCTCCTGCATGGCCGCAGTCAAATGACTGAAACAAGTAAGAGAGTAAAAGAGAGAGAGTACACAACGCACAAAGCTTAAGATGGTAGCTGAGAGCAGCACACTTCACCTATTCTGTAAAACCTGTAAATAAAACCAGTTGGAAATAGCATTTGTACTTTAAGTCTTCTCTCTTTCCCTGCCGGAAGCCTGAACTACACGAAGAACAAAAAGATGATGGAAGGAGACGATATTCTTCCGATATCGTAAACCTTGCCTTCCATTATAAAAATGAGAAACATTTAGATGGTGAGGGTCCAATGGCCAAGATTAGGTGCTTCTAGTCTATGGAGATATTTTGTGTGCAAACACTGTTTGAAATTGAAGTGTTTCCCTTCTGTTTTCAAAATTTTGACATAGCCAGAATTTGCACTTCTAGACATGCAAGGAAATCTGCAAGAGAAGAATTTCCCGAGCTAAACTGACTAAGCCATCGTTGACAAGAGCGGAGAGAGCTTCATTTCCATAAAACAAATGGTTAAACTAAAGTGTTTGACCCGAGCAAAACAAACAAAAGAAAAATAGTTATTTCTTTACTACCCACAAGGAGCTAAACATAGAGGGGACAAACAAGGACAGACAAACGGATTAAGTCGATTACATCGACCCCAGTGCGTACCTGGTACTTAATTTATCGACCCCGAAAGGATGAAAGGCAAAGTCGACCTCGGCGGAATTTGAACTCACAACGTAACGGCAGACGTAATACCTATTTCTTTACTACCCACAAGGGGCTAAACACAGAGAGGACAAACAAGGACAGACAAACGGATTAAGGCGATTATATCGACCCCAGTGCGTAACTGGTACTTAATTTATCGACCCCGAAAGGATGAAAGGCAAAGTCGATCTCGGCGGAATTTGAACGTAGAACGTAATGACAGCCGAAGTACCTATTTCTTTATTACCCACAAGGGGCTAAACACAGAGGGGGCAAACAAGGACGGACAAACGGATTAAGTCGATTACATCGACCCCAGTGCGTAACTGGTACTTAATTTATCGACCCTGAAAGGATGAAGGCAAAGTCGAGATCGACGGAATTTGAAATCAGAACGTAACAGCAGACGAAATACGGCTACGCATTTCGTCCAGCGTGCTAACGTTTCTGCCAGTTGTAAAACAACTTGCTCTAAACGAATATGAGAAAAAAATGCGCGCTTGCGAAAGGGCGGAGAGAACTCGGATAATTCACATTGTCAAACCATGGCCTGCAAACTACAGTGTTTGACCCGAGCAAAAAAACAAACAAACAAAAGAACAAGTACTTCGTGCTGTTTCCATTGCTGAAGTGCCATTTTCGGAGTCATACCGCAAGTAGTGTCTGATGTTTTAAAAGAATAAAATCAAATCGAATTATTTAAATAATCTGCAAAAATTATTATTAAATAATCTGCAAAAACCAAAATGGATTTAGAATGGAACATTTAATGCATATTCTACCGTAAGTAAAAGAAATGCTCACATATACATACATATATATACACCGCCCACACACTCATCCCACGTCTCCACACCCACACATACATACACACGCCCAGACCACCAGCCCTTTTTCACATGCACATACATACTCTCTTATACACACACACTCACCTTTGTGTTGGGGACACCTTCGTTTTGGAAGTCACTTGACCCTGTTATCTCCCCTACTGTCCCTCTAGCCTCTGACCTCTGACCTCTACCCGAAGTCAGAACGCCATGATAGATCGTTAGCTCCTACACGCATTTTTTTCTCTCCTTGTTTCTCTTCTTGTTTTTTTCTGTGTATCTTGCTGTCGAAGAGCGTAGGCTCGAAACGTAAAAGACTTGTTCTATTTCTTTCCTGAGCGCCATACTAATACATTTGTTTAATTGTACTCCACCTGCCTTCGTCTTTTGTTTATTTTCGTAAACTTTCCCGTTATATATATGTGTGTGTGTTTGTGTGTATGTGATCACGTGACCGACCAGACCATCAGATGTTGTTACACATCGCTGGTCACAATGCGTTCGCATTGTTTTAGCCTTCGAATGACGCCATCCCGCTGGCTAAGCGAGCAGGCCAACAGAAGAAGGATTGAGAGAAAGTTGTGGTGAAAAAGTACAGCAGGGATCGCCACCACCACCCTGCCGGAGCCTCGTAGAGCTTTTAGGTATTTTCGCTCAATAAACACACACAACGCCCGGTCTGAGAATTGAAACCGCGATCCTGCGACCGCGAGTCCGCTGCCCTAACCACTAGGCCATTGCGCCTCCACTTGTGTGTATGTATTATGCATATATGTGTAAAGACCGGCACAGTTTCGATTACCTGTTGCTATCCGTAGATTTATTGCAGGAACCTCGTAGTGGTGGTTGAGGTAACAGTATTAATAAAATAGGAGATGGAATGTGTAATAGACTTTATTTAGTACGACACATGTTTCGACCCGTTCTGGGTCTCTTCAGGTACATGAATAAATAAAAAAAATAAAAAGGCTAAACACCTAAAAGCTCAACGAGGCTCCGGCAGTGGGTGGTGTCGACCCCTGTTGTACTCTTTCGCCCCAACTTTCTCTCACTCTCTCTTCCTGTTTCTTGAGTAAGGCTGCGATGGACTGGCGTCCCGTCCTGCTGGGAGGGAACACGTACGCCACAGAAACCGGGAAACCGGGCCCATGAGCTTGGCTAGGCTTGAAAAGGGCCCATAAATAAATAATATATATAATGTGTGCATTTGTGGTCGGATTGAGCTGAAAATATGCACACCTATGTTAAAAGTGCTAGGAGTTTACATGGCAACTTTGAGTTTGCCCAACTGAAAGGCATGACCTCTAGGGCAGAAACCGGGAACCGGGCCCATGAATTTGGCTAGGCTTGAAAAGGGAGCATAAATAAAATAAATGAATATATTTATATCTGAGTGGCTGTGTGGTAAGTAGCTTGCTAACCAACCACATAGCTCCGGGTTCAGTCCCACTGCGTGGCATCTTGGGCAAGTGTCTTCTGCTATAGCCCCTGGGCCGACCAATGCCTTGTGAGTGGATTTGGTAGACGGAAACTGAAAGAAGCCCGTCGTTTTATATTCGTCCCTTTTGCTGTCCTGGTGTCCGTATGCATTCGATCCTTCTTCCAGGAAATCTACGCTCCCAGCTTAGTTTTTCTAATGCTCGTTGCTTAGTTTTTCTTGGAGGGCTGGCCGTGATCTAGTAATCTCAAGATTAATCAGCCGAAATTACTACGATGATCCGGTTCTTGACTGAAGACTGAGGGTTTCGAATGTCCTGTCCGTGTTTATTGTATCGTCTTCTTGAGTTATACGTTCTTGTCCATGTTGTATTTTTCTACATACCTTAACATATATTCCAGGCGCCACGTACCCTCTTAACATTAATGTGAGCACATATTCTTAATAACTGGTACGACTCTTTGTTTGTCTCTCTCTCTCTCTCACTTTTACTTGATCTGTCCCCTTCTCTCTCTACTCATCCTCTTTTTCTCTTCTCTTTCCTCTGATTCTTTGGTCTAATCTTCCACTACCCTCCTATTTCTTTGTCTCGCTCTGCACTCACAGGTCGCTCTTCGACACCCATCCCTTCTCCTCTCTGATTCCTTCTTTCTCTCTCTTCTCTCTCTTTGTTGCGTTTGTCCCTCCTCTCTCTCTCTCCTCTCTCTCTCTCTTCCGTTGCTTCTCTTTCTTTTCTTTTCTCTCTTCTCTGTCACGTGACTGCTGGCCGAAATCTGCCTTTCAGCTTCTGACCAGCGTCGTGTTAACATCGTTGTTTTTCGTCCGCCGCTATAGGCATCGCCGATAAGGCTCCTTTCCTTGCGCCAGAGAAAAAATTTGTTTGCTTGTTATCAGTCGTAAGACACTTGTTGTTGTTTTCACCGTTAATGCTTCTGTATTTCATGTTTCTGTATTCCATTATCTTTTTGTTTTTTTATATTCGTCCCTTTTGCTGTCCTGGTGTCCGTATGCATTCGATCCTTCTTCCAGGAAATCTACGCTCCCAGCTTAGTTTTTCTAATGCTCGTTGCTTAGTTTTTCTTGGAGGGCTGGCCGTGATCTAGTAATCTCAAGATTAATCAGCCGAAATTACTACGATGATCCGGTTCTTGACTGAAGACTGAGGGTTTCGAATGTCCTGTCCGTGTTTATTGTATCGTCTTCTTGAGTTATACGTTCTTGTCCATGTTGTATTTTTCTACATACCTTAATATATATATATATATATATATATAGGCGCACCTCGGGCAAGTGTCTTCTGCTATAGCCTCAGGCCAACCAATGCCTTGTGAGTGGATTTGGTAGACGGAAACTGAAAGAAGCCTGTCGTATATATGTATATGTATATTTATATGTATGTGTGTGTGTTTGTGTGTCTGTGTTTGTCCCCCTAGCATTGCTTGACAACCGATGCTGGTGTGTTTACATCTCCGTCAATTAGCGGTTCGGTAAAAGAGACCGATAGAATAAGTACTGGGCTTACAAAAGAATAAGTCCCGGGGTCGAGTTGCTCGACTAAAGGCGGTGCTCCAGCATGGCCGCAGTCAAATGACTGAAACAAGTAAAAGAGAGTAAAGAGAGTGTACGTGTTTTACTATAAGTCAGTAAATATATAGCAACCTGCGTTATGTAACAAAATATATCTGCTTGTATACGACTTCATAGACATAGGCATGGTAAAAATATTTTTGCTGGTACAAACAGTGCGGAGGTGTAGGGATGTAAGTTGGTTTCTCAATATGTAGTGTGTGTGTGCGGAATTTCTGTGCTTTCCTGTATGTGTATGTGGATATATCTATGTATATAAAAAAGGTCTGTAGCTTATATAAGTATGCAATCAATATACGCGCACTTTCATATACAATATATACGCAGACATATGCGCGGGAGAGTGTACGTGGTTGTGTAGGTGCGCGAACGTGGAAATAAACGTATTGTTTTTAAAAGGTATATATATATATATATATACATACATATATCTTTATATATATATATATATATATATATATATATATATATATATATATATCTTTATATATATATATATATATATATATATATATATCTTTATATATATATATATATATATATATATATATATATATATATACATATATCTTTATATATATATATACATACATACATCCGTACATACATATGTATAAGTATGTACCTATATACATATATATATACATAGAAGTATATATATTTATATGTGTATATATATATATGCCTCTATATATATATATTATATATATATATACACATGAATATATGTATATACATAGACGCATATGTATGCCTATATGTCTGTATATATAAATATACATATATAAATGTATATATATGTGTGTATATATATATATCTACATTTATATACATGCATACACACATACATATATCTATATAGATATACACATATGCATTTAAACATATGCATACACGAGCACCAATACATACATACATATATATGTATGTACATCTGAGTGGGAGGTAATGACGTATATATATATATTGTTGTTTTCTGCATCTCTGTGTAACATACGTTTCGTAAATATGTGTTTTATGTGTTTATGTACATCCATACCTATATAGCTATTCATACATAACTCCATCCATCTATGTATAACTAATATATATATATATATATATATATATATATATATATATATACAAACATATGTACATACACATATATGCATAGATAAGTGTACATATTTATGTCTTTGTTTATGTGTGATTGTGTCTGTGTGTCTGTGTGTCTGTGTGTGTATGTACATACATACGTGTAAATGTGTGCCTTCCATATTCGTATATTTTGATGTTTTTTTGCGTTTACTGCTTGACTGTATATATATATATATATATTATATATATATATATATATTATATATATATACATACACATATATATATATATATACATATATATAAATATATAATATATATATACATATATATATGTATGTATGTATGTATGTATGTATGTATGTATGTTGTATGTATGTATGTATGTATATATGTGTGTGTGTATGTATGTATGTATGTATAGACGTATGTGCATCTATATATGCATGAATATAATCGCACTAGCATCACACTTGCTTGTTGTCTACGTTCGGTGGGTATCATCTCTCTCTGTGTGCTGATAGTGTCTGGGGCTTTATTTGTCTGGAGTATCGAGAGAGAGATGCGGTGGTGGGGTGGAGTGAGATGCTGGGTAGGTTCAGTGCAGTAGCTGGGTACTTGTGTGAAGCTAGACAAAAGACACAGAAGTAGGTAAACAAGTAAGTCGATAATCACGTTCAATTAATTATGTACACACGTATATATAAATACCAATAGAGACGACTATAAGAATCTATGTATATATATATATATATATATCATATATATATATATATGTAGATGTATGTAGGTATATAGATATATGTATGTAGGTATATATATATAAGTATATATATATATATATAAATACATATAGACACACACAAACATACATATGTATGCATACATGTATATATATATGTATATGTAAATATATATATATATATAAATCGTGTGCATATTTTTATATGCATAAATGTATAAATACAGACATCCCTATAATTGCATATATATAAATATATATATATAAATGAAAATGCATATACATACATAGATGTATATATGCATATTTATACATATATACATACATATACACATACATATACATATATACATACATGCATATACACATATGTGTGTGAATCTTCTTGTAGATATATATATGTATATATAATTATACATATATATGTGTGTATATATAATATATATCTATATATACATTTATATATATGTATATATATATATATATTTGTGTGTGCATATATATGCATTCTTTTCTGCATGAACACTGATTAAAAGGTTGGGCACAGACGTCTGGCTTATCTACATCCGTTCACTCCAACAGAAGTGTGTGTACGTGTATGTGCCTGTGTGTGGATGTGTGCGTGTGTAGGCGCATATATTTGTGTTGGTTTACATATGTATGCATGTATATATACATGTATATATATATTATATATATATATATATTATATATATATACATACATATATATATATATATCCATATAGACATATATATATATTATGTAAGTACATATATATATGCATGAACACATACATTCATACACACATATATATATATATATACATATATGTATAGTACGGTATATTCATACATATACCGACCGACTTACAAAAACAGACAGACAGGCAGACACACAGACGGAGCGACAGTCAGGCTGGTACATAGATAGACAGGCTTCTTTCAATTTCCGTCTTGCAAATCCACTCACAAGGCTTTGGTCGACCCGAGGCTATAGTAGAAAGTCTCCCAAGGTACCACGCAGTAGGACTGAACCCGGAACCATGTGATTGGGAAGCAAACTTCTCACCATATAGCCACTCCTACGCCTTTGTATATATAGAGTGGATGCAAGCGCTATAATATATGATTTATAAAACATATGACATATTAATAAATATCTGTAAAGAAAAAAACCATCCTGATTTCTGAGTACCTTATATCTTCTCATATATAATTCCTGTACATCATCTCCAAACCTTCTTATGTATATATATATACATATATATATATACATTAGTATACATTGGTTCTAGTCCTTCTCAGGGCTAACCTCTGACCACAGAGCTCGTCTTTGTTTCTTGTCCTTCTCAGGACTAAACCTCTGACCACACAGAGCTCGTCTTAGGTTACAGTCCTTTTCAGGGCGGACCTCTGACCACACAGAGCATACCAACCATGTTCCGGTTCGAAAGGCGGGCGATCACCAAGCATAACTATCCACGAAGATTTAGCTTGTACACAAGATATTACAGATTCCTCTCATACTGTTAGTGTGAATATATCACCACGGAAAGAACGGTTACAGGATATCTATAACTAGAGAAAAATAACCAAGCAGAATATATAATGAAGACGCAGCAAAAACCAAGCGACAGACACAACGTCATCGCCAAACATCGTCTCTATCTACGAAGATTTAATTTGTACACAAGACAACTACAGATTCAACTCTAGCGGTTAGGTGAAAATCTCACCACGGGAAAAACGGCTACAGTTAATATATCTGGAAGTATATTCATATCAAGAGAAAGATAAAACACATATATATATATACATACACATATACATTTTTGCTCCCCCTGTTTCACGCTTTCAGTTACATGTCTTAATCTCCTGATATATTATTTGGACTCACCTTCTGCCTTTGAAGATAATCTGAGAATAAATTATTTTGTGACCTAATGTGGTTGAAACAAAAAATATTAGTTAAGGACAACAGCATTGTATCACTGTCTTATAGCGGCAATATTTTGAGAAAATTGTAGCAAAAACCTGACAGGCGTAGGAGTGGCTGGGTAAGTAGCTTGCTTACGAATCACATGGTTCCGGGTTCAGTCCCACTGAGTGGCACCTTGGACATGTGTCTTCTACAAGTGTTTTCGGTCGGACCGACCAAAGCCCTGTGAGTGGATTTGGTAGACGGAAGCCGAAAGAAGCCCGTCGTATATATGTATATATATATATATATATGTGTGTGTGTGTGTATGTGTGTGTGTGTGTGTGTGTTTGTGCGTGTGTTTTTGTCCCCCAACATCGCTTGACAACCAATTCTGGTGTGTTTACGTCCCCGTAACTTAGCGATTCGACAAAAGACACGGATAGAATAAGTACTAGTCTTACAAAGAATAAGTCCTAGGGTTGATTTGTTCTATTAAACAAGTAAAAGAATATAAACATATACGTTTATATGTATGTATATATATATATATATATATATATATATATTTGCTCGACTAAAGACGGTGCTCCAGCATGGACACAATTAAATGACTGAAACAAGTAAAATAGAAAAAGATAAACGCTTAATACTGAGAATGTTTATAAAATGTTGCCGTGTTTCCCAGAATGCAAACAAAAATTTTATATTTATCAAAGTATAACTAGATCATAAGAATTGCTGCTAACCCATCCGAAAGGTTAGCGAAAGATCTCACTAATAGGAAACTAGGAGATCCCTAAATGTCACAAACTTGAAAGGCAATAAAAGCCTTAATGAAGGGAGAAAAACTAAGTTAGCAACGCATGTATACATATATATATATATATATATAATATATATATATATGTATGTATGTATGTATGTATGTATGTATGTATGTATGTATGTATGTATTTGTGTGTAAGTATTTTTTTTTGTATGTATGTGTTTGTATGTTTGTGCATGTCTGTGTATGTCCGTGTATGTGTGTGGTTCGTCAAACGTAGTCACGTGTTGCAATGAAATTGAATTAGGCAGCCATCTTGAAACGTGTGTAAATGTTGCAAATGGCGTTTTGGCAAAATTGTGTAAAACAATTTATTGTGATGTTTAAATGGAAATCTTCCTTTTCACGCAAGGAAATGAGGTTGGAATTGAAATTTGGCGAAGCACTTTCTGTCAACACTAAAAACTAAAAAGGCTAAAAATATTCATTTTCTGTTTCTTCTACTTTTACCAGTTTCTCGTATAAAACTGCAGCCGCCATTCTGGAGCACTGACTGGAAAGATTTTAGTTGAGTAAATCGGCGTTAGTAAATATTTTTAAACCTATTCTATCGGTTCTCTTCAGCTAAACTGCTAAATCTAGAGGATGTAAATTAACCAGCAACCAGTTGTCAAGCAGTCGGTGAGGGACAAACGCAGACACAGTGACACGTTCATATACACAGAAACACACATACATAAACACACACGCACATATATATACACACACACACATATATATATGTGTGTGTGTGTGTGTGTGTGTGTGTGTGTGTGGTAAGTAGCTTCCTTCGAATCACATGATTCCGGGTTCAGTCCCACTGCGTGGCACCTTGGGCAAGTGTCTTCTACTTGGGCCGACCAAAACTTTGCGATTGTGAGTGGATTTATTACTGTTTATTTCTTTTCTGTTTAGCTTAACCCAATATTTGGGTTGTGAGCTTTTCTGTTTAGCTTAACATAATACTTTCCAAGTAGGGTCTTTTCTTACCATTTTTTATCATGTTACGTTGTTGCTCCACTTTTAGTTTGTATTTCAGTTATTTTACAGCTTTCTTCTTTTTCTTCATAGTTGTCGGGTGCTATGATTTCTTTCATAAATTTTTCAGATACCTTTATGACAGAAAACAAATTTTTGTTTTGCTCGTGTTTTGGATAAATACCGAGCGGAGGAATAGATGTAGTACACTTTAGAGCAGGGATTTTCAGCCGGGGTTCACGTTGTCCCTGAAGGTCCATAAAAAATTTGTACAAGTTCTCCTTGATTCTGAATAAGGTATTTCTGTAATCTTATGGTGGTTACTATATAATAGATCTCTACAACCTTCAATACGTTGTATAAATAACCTGTCTATGTCAGATTTTGTGTGGTGCATCCTAAATTCTGTCATTATTTTCCTTGTTTCCTGGCTAATTTGATTAGTTCCTTTAGAGTCCAGTTAAGAATATTGTAGCTGTAACTTATAACTGGGACGACTAGAGTGTTGATACCTATTATGTTGTTTTTCACATTGAGCTCTGTTTTTAGTAATAATCTAACTCCTCTATAGTATTCCATTCTTATTTTCTCTTTCATTTGTGTGTGTTTTATCGTATCTAGTTCATTAATTCCTAAGTATTTGTATGCCTGGATTTAGTCAAATCCCCTTATTTCATTTGCTTCATCTAGTGTGACATTGTCACTCGTAACTAGTTTTCCACTTTCCCCAGGTTGCTTTGCCTCATTTTTCTAAGCCAAACTTCACGTTTATTTCTTTGGTAAATCCATGGGCTTCATTAATATTCAAGGCAGCGAGATGGCAGAATCGTTAGCACGCTGGAGGAAATATGTACCGGTGTCTCGATCGTCGCTGCGTTCTGAGTTCAAATTCCGCTGAGGTCGCCTTTGCATTTCATCCTTTCGGGGTCGAAAAATCAAGTACCAGTTGTGTACTGAGGTCAATCTAATCGACTGGCCCTCTACCCCGAATTTCAGGCCTTCTGCCTATAATAGAAAGGATTATCATTATTATTATTATTATCATTATTATTATTATTATTATTATTATTATTATAATTATTATTATTATTATTTTTGTTTTCTTCTTTCAAATTTGCTTCCATTTCTTGCCGACTGTCTTCCCGACTCCTAGGGCAAAGAAACTCATAGTATACATTGGTAGGCCATTAAACCAAACTCAATAGTTCGTTCATTTTTTTTTGTTTTTTTTTAAATTAAATTAAAATACATGAGCAGCAACAGTTCTCGCATCGACAATGCTCTTCTCAATACGTGTGATGTACCAGTTAAGTCAATCTTTTGCACCTCTTGCAGGGATGGTAAGCCAGGGATCATTCTCATATAATTTTCGGTTCCCTTCTTGATCATTCCTAGTGCTCCTACGATCACTGGTATTGTAACCGCCTTGAGATGCCACATTTTCTCAATTTCAATGAGTAGGTCTTTATATTTTCTGAGCTTGTCAAACTCTTTCGCTGAGATATTATGATCACAGGGGATGCTCATGTCGATCAATAAGCAAACTTTATTGTTTTGGTCTTTCACGACAATATCTGGTTTATTGGCCTTGATGGTTCGGTCTGTATGTACTGGAAAGTCCCACAGAATCGTTACATTTTCTCCTTCAGTTGCAGCCTCAGGGTGGTGATTATACCACTTGTCGGCAGTTTTGATATTGTAATGCCGACTTATTAGCCAGTGGAGATATTGGCCAACTCTGTCATGTCTTAATTTATACTCCACTGGAGC
>NW_021832806.1:20000-27500 GCF_006345805.1 Octopus sinensis
AGACATGTTGCATGTTTTAGTTTCACTTTCGCTATCAACGCCATTTCGTCACACACAGAGCCACACGGTTTAATTATTAATACAGCCTTTCAATCATTCTAATTAGAAAATATGAAAGGAAAACCGTTTAAGGCAAACATGTATGGTTTATGAGAAAATCTTTCAGAATTTTTGCTTTTTTTTTCCTAAACATGTATCTGTTACGGGATGGATTGTGAATTTAAGGCAACTGCAGATTTTTCTCCATTTTAAATTGAAGACAAATACGGTTTTGATAATCATAAATGCTTTATAAAATGCAGTGTGCATTTAAGGCAAATACCTATAGTGTACAAGACGAAAATTCGAGAACATTATTTTGTTAATCTTCTATGCCCTGCTCGTAGGAATGTGACTAAGGTGAGGAAATTATATTTTTTATTTAAAATAGAAAAAATAGTTTTCGTTAAGCAAACACACTTCGTGTTATCAAATGTGAATTTAAGGTAAACAGCTATAGTTTATTGGAAAATAGTCTCAAAAATTCATTGCTCTTTCTTAAACATGTATTTGTTATGAAATGAAATGTGGGTTTAAGGCAACCAAATTTTTCTCCATTTAAGATAGAAAAAATACTGTTTGAACAATCATGTAGATTCTGTGATTTAATATGAATGTATATGTGTACATATACATATATAGAGAGAGAGAGCAAGACAGATTATATTATATACCAAATTTATATTTGGGCATTCGTCGTGTGTGAACATCAAATTGAAGAATTTGGAGTCAAGGAGAAGGAGTACGGTTGGACATATATTAATTTTTACGCTACAGTTGTTTCGGCGCAGCGTAGTTCTCCAAAAATAGAGGTAGCCAACCATGGAGAACAGATCAGAGTTACAACAATAGAAGACCAATCCCATTTAAATGCTGACCATTACCATGTATTACAATGTGTAGCAGTCCGACAAACGTGCTCTTGCGGCACTCACTATGGGTTTATCAGCCGCTACTAAATTCAAATCATGGCGAACAGAGGAGAATGCCTTGAAGTCGAGGATTTTAAAGTAACGGAGACAACACAAGTATATCCCGTGAGGAATCACAATTAGATCTCATAATGCAAACAAACTGTTGCATGATCAAATATTCTTGGAGAACTATTTGGCAGCGAAACAACTGTAGGGAATAATAAATAAATATTCAGTTGTACTCCATCTTGAATCTAATTTCTCCAATTTATATATATGTGTGCGTATACATACCTTCATACCTTACACGCACACGCACACACACGCGTATATATATATATATATATTATATATATATATATATAATATATATATATATGTATGTATGTATGTATGTATGTATGTATATATATACAGGCGCAGGAGTGGATATATATAGGCGCAGGAGTGGCTGTGTATAGGTGCAGAAGTGGCTGTGTTGTAAGTAGCTTGCTTACTAACCACATGGTTCTGGGTTCATTCCCACTGCGTGGCACCTTGGGCAAGTGTCTTCTACTATAGCCTCGGGCCAACCAAATCCTTGTGAGTGGATTTGGGAGACGGAAACTGATAGAAGCCCGTCGTATATATGTATATATATATATGTATGTATGTGTTTGTGTGTTTGTGTTTGTCCCCCAACATCGCTTGACAACCGATGCTAGTGTGTTTACGTCCCCGTAACTTAGCGGTTCGGCAAAAGAGACGATAGAATAAGTACTAGGCTTACAAAGAATAAGTCCGGGGGTCGAGTTGCTCGACTAAAGGCGGTGCTCCAGCATGGCCGCAGTCAAATGACTGAAACAAGTAAAAGAGTAAGAGAGTATATATATATATATATATATATACTCTCTTACTCTTTTACTTGTTTCAGTCATTTGACTGCGGCCATGCTGGAGCACCGCCTTTATATATATATATATATATATATATATATATATATACACATACATACATATATGAATCACAAGGTAGCACCTGATCAGCTCACATGCTCTGAATGGTGAAATAGCAACACAATTTTACTCACACGTCCATACACACACAAACACACACACACACACAGAAACGCACACACAGAAACACACGCACGTACACGCACAAACACAGCCATATACACAGATTTACGAACTTACGCATACCAACCAACATCGAGAAGTACAACTTACTGATTTCCAAAATTTCACTCTCATCAGCAAACAAAACTAGTGGCCCACGGACAACTGGTTCTTCTTTTTTTTCATTGGTTTTACTTTACTTTTGTTATCACTAGTGTGTGTGTGTGTATATGTGTCTGTGTGTGTCTGTGTGTGTTTGTGTGTGTGTGTGCGTGTCTGTTTTCATTTAACCCGCTCTTTCCCCTCTCCATCCACACTTTTTGTTCGACTGCTACTGCGACACCTTCTGCTCCGCTGAGCCGGACTAGCAATTTATTCATACTCCGCTCTCTTTCTATACGCCGGCAATTCTTTCTCTATCTATCTATCTATCTATCTATATATATATATCTATCTATCTATCTATCTATCTATCTATCTATCTATCTATCTATCTATCTATCTATTTACCTATCTACCTATCTACCTAGCTATCTATCTATCTGTCTGTCTGTTTATCTATCTATTTATTCCTATCAATCTATCGAATTCTGTCAACTTGTTTGTCTGTCAGTCTATCTATCCATCTGTTTGTCTATCTATCTATGTTTATATTTATATATCTATCCATCAGCCTATCTGTCTATCGAACTATCTATCTATCTGACTGACTGTCTATTTATGAGTCCAACTATGTATGTATGTATGTATGTAACTATCTATCTATCTATCTATCTATCTATCTATATATATATATATATATATACATATATATATATATATATATATATATATATATATATATATATAATATATATATATATATATATATATACATATATATATCAATCTATCTATCTATCTATCAATCAATTTATCTATCTACCTATCCGTATACCTGATTATTTGTATATCAATCTATTCGTATTATCTGCTTACCTGCCTACCTATTCACCTATCTATCTATCTATCTATCTATCTATCTATCTATCTATCTATCTATCTATCTATCTATCTATCTATCTATCTATCCATCTATCTATCTATCTATCCAACTATCTATCTATCTATCCAACTATCTATCTATCTATCTATCTATATATCTAACACTCCATCTCTTCATCGGTCTGCCCGATATTTAATTCAATTTCACACAGGCCAGTGTATGTGAAAGACAAGAGCATACACCATATGGAATATGGAAAAAAAAGGCTGCAAGCAAAAATCTGTAGAATCAAGAACAACCACTTGAACCTGGCGTTAAAATTATTTATTGAAGAAACGCACAAAACATTTTTACATTATTTTTTTCTCATATAATACATATATAGAAATGAGTCTTCACATATATATATATATATATATATATATATATATTATATATATATATATATATATATATATATATATATATATTATATTTGTATGATAGATGTGTGCATAAGTGTATATACGTATGTGTGAAATAAAAGTAAAAATGAACTAAAATAATGCCGGGAGCATAGTGTTTCTTGATGAGTAATCGGAAGATTTACCTATTTCTTCTAATACATTGTCAATTAGCTCTCTGTAGGCTGGCTCCACGCTAGCTTCTTATAGACTCTGAAGAATGTGTCTGATATGCACATGTATGTGTGTGCATGTGTATACATATCATATATATATACACACACATACAAATTTATATTATATATGAATGCGTATATGTATATATATATATATATGTGTGTGTATATATATGTATATATATATATGTATATATATATATATGTGTGTGTATTAATATACGTATATATATGTATATATATATATACTTATGTGTGTTTGTATGTACGTATGTATCTGTATACATAAGTATATTCATATCTTTGTCTATCACTGTATGCATATATACATATATATATATATACTAATATATATATGTGTGTGTGTGTGTGTGTGTGTTTGTGTGTGTGCGTGTGTGTGTGTGTGTGTGTGTGCATATATATATATGTATGCACTTATGTCTGCGTGTGTATGAAGACGTCTCCTCATCGTTCAATGGAGGTAACGCTAAAACATTTCAGTATTTCTTCGAAGGGGTCTTCGTTAAGTTGTAAAGTAACGAATGAGGAATTTCGTACATAATTTTTCTCACATTTACCTGTCTTGATTATAACCCTAGGCCGGCCAAGAACGAACAGAACTATAACTGAATTGACGCTCCATGGTCAAGGCAGATTGACTATAACTGAATTGACGCTCCATGGTCTAGGCACATATTTTGAGGCGCTCCTGCCACGACCACCGCATTATATTCTTGGGTTGTTGAATTTCTGTATGCTTTAACACTATAGAATTTAAACCGGCCATACCAGGCTAAAATTGTCTTCCTGTTATATGCGCAAAACTAGCCATCTCTGACCTCTCACACCTACCCTACAAAGTCATTCTAAAAATAAACAGGGACGTCATCAAAATCTCAGAGTTACAAGATGCTGTATAATTAATTTAAAACCATGTAATTAAACAGGCTTTACATTTGACAGAGTAATCTGAATGCTAAAGGATTAACATAAGTACCAAAACCGGAAACTCGGTGGGCAGTGGAGAATCCTTTGATTATCATTTCCTCGGAACTTGTCTCTTACTTTATTGTCTCGAACTTGGAGGAATGAAAGACAAAGCTGATATTGGTTTGGTTTGAACTCAGAAGCCAGAGAGCCGCGACTAATAACATTTCATTTTTCCTTACATGCTGCCAATAAGACCGAAATAAGACCGAACTTCAGTCAAGGCAAATAATAATAATAATGATTATAATCCTACGTTCTTCAACAGAAATGAACACGAGAAAATGAAGAAGGGCAGAATAAAAAAAACCTTTAGCGGTACCGGTGGATCACGTCTTTTCCGTAGGCTTTTCTTTCCACGGGTAAACCTCACCTGTCCTCCCCTTGACACTTCATATAGACATTTCTGTGATAACGATCCCTATTGGTCAATTTTTTTTCCTTTCCCTCCCCCCCTTTTTTTTAAATTTTATTCCCCCCTTTTTTGTCCTCTTTCTTTACCTTTAGGATCCCTTTTGATCGAAAACCAAACCCCTTTTTTTTACCCTCAAAGAAAAGCTCTGCCTTGTAATTTGTCCTGTCTGTGTGCAGCCCTGTGTGGCTAATAAAGAAACATATATATATATATATACATACATAGGCGCAGAAGTGGCTGTGTAGGTAGCTTGCTTACCAGCCACACGGTTCCGGGTTCAGTCCCACTGCGCGGCACCTTGGGAAAGTGTCCTCTACTAGAGCCTCGGGCCGACCAAAGCCTTGTGAGTGGATTTGGTAGACGGAAACTGAAAGAAGCCTGTCGTATATATATATATATGTATATATATATATATATATATATATATATATATATATGTATATATATATATGTGTGTGTTTGTGTGTCTGTGTTTGTCCCCCTAGCATTGCTTGACAACCGATGCTGGTATGTTTACGTCCCCGTTACTTAGCGGTTCGGCAAAAGACGCCGATAGAATAAGTACTAGGCTTAAGACACAAGTCTTGTAGTCGATGCGATTGACTAAAACCCTTCAAGGTAGTCAAAAGTATATATATCTAATATATTTTTCGTTGTATCGTGTTTTTGTTTGCTTTTGAATCTGATGTTTGTTATTGATCTTCTATAATAATGAAGCGGTATCCCTTAATTTTTCTGCTTTTGTATACATATATCGAGAAAAAATCTTGAGGAACAGACGTTATTTTAACGAGATGTATCTTGTTATCATCTGAGGAGACACATCTACACCGACGGATACACCTGAAATAGAACTTCAGTAACCCACCCGCGGGGAATCGATGCTAGATAGGACGAAACAATTGTAGTGAAGAAAATAAGCGTTCCAGTATCTTCCATCTCTCTCATGTAGGGTGACTCTCTTCGGGCATGAATGACCATCGGTTTTTACCTAGAAAATTCCCCTCCAAGGCAAAAGTCCGGGCAAGGTTGTTTATAGATGATCAGTAGTCACCCATGCATACCAGCCTCACCTCTCCATGCCACTGATGTTATTTAAGGGAAAGACAAAGGGGCCGATACAGCTTTGCATCAGTGACGTCGCAACACTATTTCTACAGCTGAGTGAACTGGAGCAACGTGAAATAAAGTGTCTGGCTCAAGAACACAACACACAGCCTCGTCCGGGAATCAAACTCACTACCTCATAAATGTGAGCCTGACACTCTAACCACTGAGCCATGCGCCTTCAAATAATATATGTATGTATATGTATATGAATGCATCTATATATATGTATGTGTGTATGTATATGTGTATGTATTTATGCATGCATGTATGTAAGTACTCATGCATGTATGTCATTCAGTTTATTTCAAGATTTCTTACCAATAAATAGCCGGTTTCCAACCTACATTCAAGGATCCTTCACTGGAATTTGAACATTAGCAACAGGGTTCTTTGTATACATGTATGTATGTATGTATGTATGTATGTGTGCAGATTTTTATGCTTTGTTTTATATACGTATTCCCACGCTTTTAATTGCATAACTAGACTTGATCATATATATTTAAATAATTTTCTGGAAAGTTTTATAGATTTTTACAGTTCCAGTGATGGATTGGATCTGTAGTTTCCGAATGAGCTTTCTCCTTTCTGGTTTTGAGAAGCCTAATTTCTCCAGATTGATATTTAGGCAGTGTGTTACATATTCCAAGGCTCCAATAGCTATAGGTATAAACCCGAACTTGTAATCTGGATAGAGTAACTGCATATTTCTCTATAGTTCGACATAAGTGTTCTCTTTTTCATTGATCTTCAGCTTTATGTAAACATCCGCTGGGCAGCTAATTTCCACCACTGTGCAGAGTCCCTCTTCTCTATCCCAAATCATTATATTACGTTAGTTGTCTTCACTGGTACATTTCACCACACCTGTATTCCTTTTTATTATGAGTAGCTACGGCTTCTACCATATTGTGGACTCTAATTTCTGTGTCCAAGAGATTATCCTTCCGACAGATTTCATCATAGAGTGTCCTAGCTACAACATCATGTCTTATCGTTAGCTAATACTGTGATTACATTTTCGGAGGGTGATATCTTCGATGTGAACTCCACAAAGTCTGCACCGGTTGTCACATTTTGCAGCTTTTCCCGCTTCCCTATCCCTTTTGTCCATCAGTTACTTGGTTCAATCCCACTGCATGGCACCTTGGGCAAGTGTCCTCTACTATAGCTTCGGGCCATCCAAAGCCTTGTGAGTGAATTTCGTAGACGGAAACTGAAAGAAGCCCGTCGTATATATGGATATGTATGTATGTGTGTGTATATGTTTGTGTCTCTGTGTTCCCGCTCCCACAGCATGGCTTGGCAACCGATGCAGGTGTGTTTACGTTCCC
>NW_021832807.1:0-7500 GCF_006345805.1 Octopus sinensis
TATACATATATGTATATATAATATATATATAATATATATATATATATCTATATATATAGTATATATAATATGTATATATATGTGTATATATATGTATATATACATTTACACGTGTATATTTATATAATGTATTTCTATTTATATCTATATACATGCGTATTTGTATGTTTGTATGCACTCGAATGTATACACTATATATAATTAAAAATTACACAATCTCGCACACACATACACACGCACGTACACAAATGTCGGCACAGTATGGTTGATAGTTCAAGAAGTTCCCTTCGCAACCACGAAGTTCCGGGTTCGATACCTTTGTATGTCAACCAGGGAAAGTATAATTTTTTTTATAAATTCGAATCATCCCGTGTGTTATAAAAGAAACCTGGGTGAAGGAAAAGCAGGTAGAAGACCATCTGTTTTACTGTACCCGTAATTGAATGGTTGAACTTTGCAACCCAGTTACACTGATTCAGTATGAGAGATTTGCATTAAGGGTTCCTGACTTTAGGGGTGTCGCGAAAGGCCTGGTTGGAGGCCCAACCTTCGGAATTCTTTCACAGAGCTTAGAAAAACTGAAGGACCGCTGCAATAAGGGTGGGAATCTGAGAGGGGAATATGTTGAATAGGATCATAATTAACTGATCCTCCTGTATTTTCTTTCACCCAAACCCAGGAACATTGTAGCACCCCCTCGTATACACACACACATACACACACACACAAACACACACACACACTCATATGTATACACCAGTGGTTTTCAACCAGGGTTCCGCGGAACCTTAGGGTTCCGCCAGCACAGTCCAGGAAGTTACAAAACTGCTAAAATCGGCAGTAATTTTTAATTTTCCTGTGCAGATATGTGTGCATAAGACTATTAAATTATTGCACAGGGGTTCCCCGAGCCAGTGGAATGTTTCCTTGGGGTTCCGCTCCAGCAAAAAGTTTGAAAAGCACTGGTATACACACACATCTATCTTTCTATCTATCTGGATGGCACGTATGAATGACGAAGCCACCTTGCGCATAATCCTATGAACCCGGAAAAATTTAAAACAGAGAGTTACTTACTTGCAAATAAATGTGTTAACATGTGACATTATTGACCGAGGTTACCGTGGTCTTTTCCGTAGGCTTTTCTTTCCACGGATAAACCTTGTCTGTTTTCCTCTTTACACTTTAAATCACGACATTTCTGTGATACACGATCCCTATTGATCGTTTGTTTTTGTTTCTTTTTTAACGATCCCTTTTGATCGAAAACCTGCGCCCCTTTTATTTTTAATTTCTTTTTTCTAAAACTTAAAAAAATTTTATTTTTTAATGTTTTTTCTCCCCAAAAAGAAAAGTTCTACTTTGTAATTTGTCCCCTCTGTGATCAGCCCTGTGTGGCTAATAAAGAAACATTATCTATCTATCTATCTATCTATCTATCTATCTATCTATCTATCTATCTATCTATCTATCTATCTATCTCTCTCTCTCTCTCTCTCTCTCTCTCTCTCTCTCTATCTATCTATCTATCTATCTATCTATCTATCTATCTATCTATCCTATTTATATTCTTTATAAAAAATCTTCCACTCACAAGGGCCGGTTTCCCAGTGTATAAATCCCCTACCTGGACGGGACGCCGGTCCGTCGCAGGATTTCTCATTTTGGCTGAGCGCACCGGGGCAACGTGATATGAAGTGTTTTGCTCAAGAACACAATACGTTGTCCGGTCCAGGATTCGAAACCACAATCTTGCGATCATGACCCCAACACCCTAACCACTAAGGCACGCGCCTTCACATTTATGTTCTTTATGTAAACACCACACCTGGAACCATCCCCACGTTGTAACTGGAACTTACAGTGGATCGTGAAACTGCAAACCGGCGTGCATAAGTATATAATTTCATATACATGTATATTTATATGTATGTGTAGGTTGGGATCTCTTCGGTTTGAACGGCAGTTTTTTTCTAGCGGTGTCATATGAAATTGTCACCCATAATTATGACCCTAGTATCGATCTATTGCATTTCAATGTTTTAGGGTTAGGGTTAGGGTTAGGGGAGGGGGGGGGGTATCTTTTTTTCTTTACAAATGTAAATAAACCCAATCTGTTTCTTGAACGAGGGACATATTCAAACGGCACAGAATGTTTTTACCTCAATGGACGTCATTGATTGGCTGAAATTGCAGAAATTGAAGAAAAAAACAACAAATATCTTACAAATTATAGAATTTTCTCAATAAAGCCAAAAGTAAAAGATGTTTTATAAACACATTCTACCAGTATACGAAGTTTAAAATTTTTGTAGTTACCTAGAAATTATGTTAAAAACTGCCGTTCAAACCGGCAGGTTGAAGTTTTCGTGTACATGTATATGTAAGTTTTTGGACATATTCATAAATGCACGGATATATGCGGGAATATATATATGCGGCATTGTCTATATACGGTATATACACGGATATACAGATCTCGCCTCTAACTTGGTCTCCTTATTACTAAAATACCTTGATTCAGATGAATCCTACAAATAATAACAATGGTGTTTTTATATAGGCTTAAAGCTTATGGCGATCACCGTGCGATGACTAAGGAAAATTGTTTAATAAAGGGGCATATAAGCCCTCGACTGAAAAAAGAAAGGAGAGCTTTCTTTTTTCTGTCGAGGGCTTTTATGCCTCTTCATTAGACTATTTTCTTTAGTCATTGCACGGTGATCGCCATAAGCTTTAAGCTTGTATAAAAATACCATTATTATTATTTGCAAGATTGTAAAACCGGCGCCGTATAAAAAAACCATTCGCACCGAAAGCATAATATATATATATATATATATATATATATATATATATATATATATATATTTAAAGAACTTTATGAACTTTGGAAATCTGTTTATGTTACTTAATTATCTACATTACTTCATGAGTATAGCCTCAACCACTAGGATGTCTAGAGAACTCACATGTATTTTGCTGTGAGTACGGGACACGTTTATATGCTGTAATTTTTACAACTTTTAATAAAGCCTGTCCTTGTTGAAACGATCGTACAAAAAACCTATCCATTCTTGTTGCTTCTTTCTCGCGTATATATATATATTATATATATATATATATAATATTATATATATATATATTCTTTTACTTGCTTCAGTCATTGACAGCGGCAATGCTGGAGCACCGCCTTTAGACGAGCAAATCGACCCCAGGACTTATTCTTTGTGAGGCAGTACTTATTCTATCGGTTGTCAAGCGATGTGGGGAGGGGGGGGGACAAACACACAAACACACACACACACACACACGCACACGTATACGACAGGCTTCTTTCAGTTTCCGTCTACCATATCTACTCACAAGGCTTTGGTCGGCCCGAGGCTATAGCAGAAGACACTTGCCCAAGGTGCCACGCAGTGTGACTGAACCCGGAACCATGTGGTTGGTAAACAAGCTACTTACCACACAGCCACTCCAGCGTCTATACATATGCACACATATATGTATGTACGCACTCACATGCATATAGACCCACGTTTATAGAAACGGGAAAGAGGATTCAATAAAAGTATGACATCGGATGTGTAATTCCTCTGGCGACAAAAGCATATACATACATACATACACACACACACACATACATACATACATACATACATACACACACACACACACATACATACATACATACATGCATTCATGCATGCATGCATGCATACATACATACATACCATACATACATACATACATACATACATACATACATACATACATACATACATACATACATACATGCATGCATACATACATACATACATACTTACATACATGCATGCATGCATACATACGTACGTACGTACATACATACATTTATGCATGCATGCATACACACACAGACAAACGTATCTGGTGACTGTGGGATAAAATAATTCGCTTCCTAATTACACGGTTTCGCGTTCAATCCCACTGCGTGGTACCTTCGCAAGTGTTTTCTACTATAGCCCCAGGCCGAACAAAGTTTTGTGAGTGGTTTTGATAGACGGAAACTGAAAGAAGCCCATCGTATCATCATCATCATCATCATCATCATCATCATCATCATCATCATTATCATCATCATTTAACGTCCGTTGTCCATGTTAGCATGGGTTGGACGGTTCGACCAGGGTTGGCAAGCTGGAAGGCTGCACCAGATTCCAGTCTGTTTTGGCATGGTCCCTACGGCTGGATGCCCTTCCTAACGCCAACCTCCCCGAGAGTGTAATGGGTACGTTTACGTGCCACTGTTACAGGGGCCATTTGCGTGACGCCAGTATCTGCCACGACTGCAGTTGTACTTGGCTTGATGGTTTATCTTCTGAAGCACAGCATAATGCCAAATGAACACGGTCATTGCCTCTGTGAGGCCCAACGCTCGAAAGGTACTTTTACATGCCACCGGTGACGGGGCCATTAGCGTGACACCAGTATCTGCCGCGACTGCGATTTTAGTTAGCTTTATTGGTCTTCTTCTCAAGCACAACATTATGTCAAAGGTCTCGGTCATTGCTTCTGTGAGGCCCAACATTCGAAAGGAGCTCAACCACTTTGCCTCCGTGAGGCTCAACGCTCGAATGGTGCTGTTTACGTGCCACCTTCACGGGTGCCGGTTACGTGACACCAGCATCAGCCATGACCGCGATTTCACTTGGCTTGACAGGTCTTCTCAAGCACAGCATATTGCTAAAGGTCTCGGTCACTAGCCATTGCCTCTGCGAAGCTCACAGTTCGGAGATCATGCTTCACCACCTCATCTCATGTCTTCCTAGCTCTACCTCTACTAAAGATTCCCTCCACAGTTAGAGATCAGCACTTCTTTATACAGCTTTCCTCGTACATATGCATCACATTACCATACCAGCGCACTCGTCTTTTTTTTCACACCACATCTGATGCCTCTTACGCCTAACAATTTTCTCAAGATGCTTACACTCTCTCAAACATCCACACTGACTTTGCACATCCAGCGAAGCATACTGGCTTCATTTCTTTCAAGCCTACGCATGTCCTCGGCTGTCACAGCCCATGTTTCACTGCTGTGTAGCATAGCTGTTCGCACACAGGCATCATACAATCTGCCTTTCACTTTGATAGAAAAGCCCTTTGTTGCCATCAGAGGCAGGAGCTCTCTAAACTTTTCCCAGCCTAATCTTATTCCCACAGCTATGCTCACGGAGCATCCACCTTCGCTACAAACTTGATCACCTAGGTAACGGAAGCTATCTACTACCTCTAGCTTACCCCACTGGCAGTTGATGAAATCTATTTTCTGTACATTTTCGGTGTTTATTGTACCTGTGCATCTACTACACACAAAAACTATTTTCCTTATTAACCTTCCGCTGATATTGCTGCACCTCTTATGTGTCAAAAGCTTACACTGGGTGCATCATACAGAGTTACTACCTACACCATTTTTACGGATCGAGCAGGGCCATCTACCTGGAGGGATTTGTGATTTGTCTGCCTTTCAATTTACTAAGACTTTGGTTGTTTCTAGGTTAACTCTAAGATCCTTCAATTCTAAACCTTGCTTCTATACATGGAACTTCTCTAGTTCTGGTTGTGATTCAGCTATAAGAACAAGGTCATCAGCGTAGAGGAGCTCCCAAGAGCAGCCTGTCTTAAATTCCTCTGTTATTACTTGGAGGACTACTTCTGTTTGTGGTTCCTCTCTCAGACATGCCTTTAGCCGTATAGTCAACCATCTATGCTGATGATACGAAAGTATTGCAAGCAATCAAGGACCCTCATGACACCCAAAAACTTCAGAAAAAGAAACTAAAAGCAATATAGAAATGGTTTGATGAAAATAGCATGTAGTTCAATGCTGGAAAGTTTGAAACATTCTTCTACCGGCCCACAAATAGATTGCGATCGAAATACACAGGTCAGAGCCTAGTGCTATCTCAAAGTCTGAATCGGTGCATCACTGAGCATATTGGTAAGATGGCAACAGCGTGGAGTGACTGGTTGGGCGCTGAGATCATTCAGAATCAGGAAAAAGAAATGCTAGCTACTCCATGGAGAACATTTGTTCTCAGTTGCCAAGATTTGTGCTCCCAGCTGTGGTCGCCACAAAGCGTCAAACCAACTATGGAATTCGAGACAATCCAATGCCACTTCACAAAGACGATTAACTCGGTGCATCAGATGAGCTAGGAGAGGCTAAAAGAACCGAGATTCTGCTCCCTAGAAACTCAGAAGAAAAAGAAAAAAAAAAGAGAAACGTTTGAACAAATTTTTATCTCATATTCCAGATAAACGCACATCGCGGCAGGAGACACCATGAGCTGTTCTGTTCAAGTCGCTACTCCACCTCAAACACTTTTAAATACAGATATTATATTCACACTTACAGTTTTGGAGATAAGTGTAAAGCTAATTTTATATCTTTAGCTAGTTTTCTATGGATGTTCACTGAAAAAGAGGTTGAGTACGAGATTCCTTGGTCTATTATATGCAAACTACAACTGTATCAGGCTAGTAATGATATACGTAAGTTGTGCATATCTGAAACATATGGAATAATTAGGTATACATTAACCAACAAGATAATGTAATAATACAATGTTCACACATACACTGTATGTCCTTCCTATTCACTGTTAAAACTAATCTATTAGCTTTAACCTAAATTCACTTTTAATATTGGTTTCAAATTTTGGTGAGTAAGTCGTTTATCTACATCAAAAGAATGAAAGACAAAATTGACCTCGGCGGAATATGAACTCAGAACGTAAAGGCGGACGAAAGCATTTTGCCCGAGGCGCTAACTATTCTGCCAGCTAGCCGCCTTAAATCCACCCCTGTAGGTCTGCCCCATCTAATTAGTATAACTTCTATTTTTCTATGTTTCTGTACTTCTATCTTGCTTAGTTTGTCTAGTCCAAGTCCAGTTTGGATTAAACACGACTGACCATTCAACATGACCAAATAGAGATTGTAACTATACATATGATTAGTGTATATTTTTAATCTACTAACACATTAGCTGTAAATCTTTACTCTTTTACTTGTTTCTGTCATTTGACTGTGGCCATGCTGGAGCACCGCCTTTTAGTCGAGCAAATCGAACCCAGGACTTATTGTTTGTAAGCCTAGTACTTATTCTATCAGTCTCTCTTGCCGAACCGCTAAGTTACGGGGACGAAAACACACCAGCATCGGTTGTCAAGCGATGTTGGGGGGACAAACATAGACACATACACATACACACACACACATACATACATACACACATATATATATACATATATACGATGGGCTTCTTTCAGTTTCCGTCAACCAAATCCACTCACAAGGTTTTGGTCGGCCCGTGATTATAGTCGGCCAGTGGCTATAGTCGGCCCGTGGCTATAGTAGAAGACACTTGCCCAAGGTGCCACGCAGAGGGAGTGAACCCTACTTACCACACAGCCACTCCTACGCCTGTAAATCTTTTCTCATAAATTA
>NW_021832807.1:12500-32619 GCF_006345805.1 Octopus sinensis
GGTTGAACTGGATCTTCTCCGAGAATCCACTATTCTTTAATGCGCTATCGTAATAAGGTGCAGCATTATGGAATGCTGCCTCGTCCGAAGAAATTGAAGATATTCTTCTACCTACATTGCTGACTAAGTTGCTAAGGATAACTGGTGGATGGTTCGAATCTTTGCTAATATACGATAGCTTTTCATTGGGCTTACGGAAAGGTTTAAATCTATCCGATCTTACATTAAAATTTACGTCTAAAAAATCTACACTATTCAGGTTAGTATCTATCGTAATCCGTAAACCCATCCTTTGAAAGCAAGCTATAAGGTCCTTCCTAAGTCTATCTGATTCATGGCCGTTTAGATTATGCGTGGCTATAAGGCCGTCATCCCTATATAGACCTGCATCTATAAATGGGAATTCTATTTTTAGATTATGGAGAATAAAGGCTCCTATGAGCATACATAATTCAGCCCCGTCGTATGCCCCCATCGGTACATCGAAAAGAGAATCCTCAGTCTTCTTAATCCAGGTGGAATCCTCGAAAAACAGAAGCGATTTCCTCGCATGCATAATAATTTCATTTCCGAGCTATCGATGTTGACATACTGCTTGGCGAAGTCCAATGCCCTTAGGAGCAACGTCCTAGATATCGACGGGTAAAAGTCAATAATGTCGAATTGTGTGAAACTACAATTATTCTTATAGCTAATACCTTTAAACCACTCTATAACTGACTTACTATCCTTCCAAATTCTCAAGTCTACTTCACTATCTAACTTAACTAAAATACGGTCCAAAATATTTTTGCTAATAATTCCTATCTCAGTTTTAGCCGGATTTATCAATCTACATTTGGGGTTTCTACTAAATTGTCTTTATGGTCTTTCAGAGTAATAAAAGCTGGTCGTGGTGAAAGGTATTCAATCCTATCGCTAATCTTAAGATCGTTAGCTATTCCTCTTGCTTCTAAGTTCACCTCTTTGTATATATTCGTGTTGTCTTTTTTGTATGTGTCCGTGACACTATTCGAAATCAGGCGTTATAAACGTCCTTATCAAGTGCATATAAGTTCCTTGTCTTGTCAGAATTAACGAAGATCTTATTCGAGTCGTTAATCTCCTTAATTTTTTCTCTCATGTTTTTTTGCAATTGGTTGGTAAATTTGCGGAATTTAATTTTCCTAATAAGCTCGAAAAGGTCTTTCTCGAAGGCTTCTAATTCCGGAATCGGTGGCGGGTTTCTGGGAGATTTAAATCCATATTTGTTACCTTCTATTTTCTGTTTATTATCAAAGAAGAAGGCTTTCCATCTCAGTCTTTAATAAACTCTTCCGTTTTCTCTATAAGACCTTTGATATATTGTTTCCGTGCAGGGATAGGTATATTTTTCTGAGAAAAATCCAGCGGGTAAAGTTCCATCTTTTTCAGCTGTTTGTTCTTCCTACTTGTGCAGAGTCGCTCAAACTTTTACAAGGAGCGGGTTTAGACCGGAGTAAACACATAAATGTGAAACAAGGTGGAAAAAAGAGTACTCAAATACCAGTGGTAGAGTAATATGCTTTATTTTAAGCAGCAGAAAATTCAACAAAATCTGTTACTCTGAGTTCTCTCGTTGCCGTTCATCAGACAGTTTTTGCTAGAATGGAACTTATATATTAATTCAATCTATACAACGCTACACCTTTAAAAGAAATGGACTTGTTTGATTGGCCCTTTAGAAAAAACGGTCAATCTTCGAGCGATAAACAAAAATGGTCAAAAATATATGTATATATATAAAAAAAACTTATAAAAATTATAAAAATTATAAAATCCGAAGAAAAAAACCGAGGAGAAAACCTATTGCCGTTAATGAAGACAGTACAAATTAATGCATAGAAATTAAACCTGTTATAAATACTGCAATACATATATATTAAAATCCACATATATATATCAACATACACAAAAGGATGCGCGTAAACGCCATACATACATATACAGACGTATGAATATGAATCTAAATTATACACATAAAAGCATGTGTACATATATTCACGCAAACCGTCTCGCACGCAAGCTAAAATTCATCTATGTAGCAATTCTCATATACTGAGCAAGGAGGGGGAACGAAAGAAAGGGAAAGAGAGAAAAAGGAACGAAGGAGGGGTGGGGAAAACTTGTAGCGATGTTATTGGCATCTATAGAGGCCAGTATACATACACAAGTTTGAATTGATACATATACATACCGTCGTGTGTATGCGTGCTTAAGCATATATATATATAAATGTATATATATATATATATATATATGCATATATACATATATGTACATACTTACATATATATCTATACACATATGCATATATGGGTGCAAAAAAAGTTCGTAATCCATGTTTTCGTATTTCCTATTACATACATAAATTCATGCATTCATACATACACATATCCAATCATCCATTCATCCATCCATCCGGCCACCTGTTCATACATACATACATACATACGTGCATAAACACGGTCAGAATACCTCACAATAGTAGTTCCGAGTCTCTGCGCTCTAAGTTCAAATCCTATTAACGTCACCTTTGCCTTTTCTCCTTTCGGAATAGAATACTTTGTGTTTGCTCTGGTTCTTTACATTCTGAGTTCAAATCCCGTTGCGTCTACTTGAGTGATAATCTTAATCTGTCATTAGATTTAAACGCAATTTTATAGTTTGGGTGTCTGCCTTTAGAAAGACCCCTCTTTTGTAAGGGTTCGAGGCATATCCCCGGTTTAAAGATCTTTCCAATTATTCTACTCTCTTTCCCACCAATCTCAAAAGCCTTGTAAAGGGTCTATCGGTGTTGACGTCCTTCCAGACTACAGGATTGGGCAAGGATCTTCTGCTATAGCCTCTAACCGACCAAAGCCTTGTATGTATGTATGTATGTATGTATGTATGTATGTATGTATGTATGTATGTATGTATGTATGTATGTATGTATGCGTGCGTGTGTGTGTGTGGTGTGTGTGTGTGTGTGTGCGTGTCATAGTGTCTGAGTTGTTTTTGTGCACCACCACCACTTGACAACCGGTGTCGGTGTGTTTACACCCCCGTAACTTAGTGGTTCGGCAAAAGAAAACCGATAGAATAAGTACCAGACTAAAAAAAAAAAGTACTGAGTTTATTCATTCGACTAAAAGCTTTGAAGGCAGTGCCGTAGCATGGCCGCAGTCTATTGGCTGAAACAAGTAAAAGATAAAAGATATTTATCATAGGCACAGGAGTTGCTGTGTGGTAAGTAGCTTGCTTACCAACCACATGGTTCCGGGTTCAGTTCCACTGCGTGGCACCTTGGGCAAGTGTCTTCTACGATAGCCTCGGGCCGACCAAAGCCTAGTGAGTGGATTTGGTTGACGGAAACTGAAAGAAGCCCGTCGTATATGTGTGTATATATATATGTATGTGTGTGTGTATATGTTTGTGTGTCTGTGTTTGTTCCCCCAACATCGCTTGACAACCGATGCTGGTGTGATTGCATCCCCGTAACTTAGCGGTTCTGCAAAAGAGACCGATAGAATAAGTACTAGGCTTACAAAGAATAAGTCCTGGGGTCGGTTTGCTCAACTAAAGGCGGTGCTCCAGCATGGTCGCAGTCAAATGACTGAAACAAGTAAAAGAGTAAAAGAGCAAAAGAGCTATCAGCAACGGAAGCAGCCTTTGTAACGAATATTAATTCGAACTACCAACTTAACTCGGATGAGTTGTTTTAAACGCCGTAAACTGCGGCGATCATCCTGAGAAATCATCTCATTGACTTTAAGTGCTAGAAACATACAGATTATATCGGCAGACGAAATTTCGTCGGCATTGACGGATGGGAATGTTGTTGTATTTATGTGATTCTGGCGTAATATGCTGTTCCTCGGCTGCAGGCAGACGACCACCAAGTGTAAGACCGAAATTCCGTTCAACTGATATATATTTCTTTACTATCCACAAGGGGCTAAACAGAGAGAGGACAAACAAGGTCAGACAAATGGATTAAGTCGATTACATCGACTCCAGTGCGTAACTGGTACTTAATTTATCGACCCTGAAAGGATGAAAGGCAAAGTCGACCTCGGCGGAATTTGAACTCGGAACGTAACGGCAGACGAAATACGGCTACGCATTTCGCCCGGCGTGCTAACGTTTCTGCCAGTTCGCGGCCTTATTTCGTTCAACTGATATAGTTTAAGACATACTAAGCAATCAGTGATGTCGCAAAAAGCTGATGGTCTGTGTATAAATTGGCTATTAGCGACAAAAGCAGCTCGTGGCCCGGTGTCTGTTGCCGAGAAAGCGTAGATTACGCCTAAATCACGTCATACAACAGTCCCATTGGCTGGTGCTGACGAAAATTCGTCTGCCGATATGATTTGTGCTTTTAATTAACGTCTATAAGCCACACTGCAGCTTATGGTGGTTAAAACAACAAACAAATCATCCAATTTAATTTGGATGTGCAAATTAATTTACATATAGGCGTAGGAGTGGCTGTGTGGTAAGTAGCTTGCTTACCAACCACATGGTTCCGTGTTCAGTCCCACTGCGTGACACTTGGGCAAGTGTCTTCTGCTATAGCCTCGGGCCGACCAAAGCCTTGTGAATGGATTTGGTAGACGGAAACAGAAAGAAGCCCGTCGTATATATATATATATATATTATATATATATGTACGTGTGTGTATATGTTTGTGTGCCTGTATTTGCCTCCCCCCCACCAACATCGCTTGACAACCGATGCTGGTGTGTTTACGTCTCCGTTATCTAGCGGTTCGGCAAAAGGGACCGATAGAATAAGTACTAGGCTTACAAAGAATTAGTCCTCGCGTCGATATGCTCGACCAAAGGCGGTGCTCCAGCATGGCCACAGTCAAACGACTGAAACAAGTAAAAGAGTATATATTTATATCTCATACACACACACATATATATATATATATATATATACGACGAGCTTCTTCCAGTTTCCGTCTACCAAATCCACTCACAAGGCTTTGGTCGGCTTGAGGTTATAGTAGAAGACACTTGCGAAAGGTGCCACGCAGAGGAACTGAACCCGCAACCCATGTGCCTATCATATTTGCAAAACTTTGATTAATCAATCCGAAACCACGACGAAGACGCCCGCCCGATGTGTTATACAGTAGAGAAGCGAAGCGAACTCGTCAACACTTGGTCAGTAGCTGCAAAGCTGAACGAATCTCTTAAACCACACCACTATACTGCCTATTGTTAGCGACCAGTAAATAGTAATCATAAAGAGTCTATAAACTTCAACACTTCATGTACCTAAGCTTGTTATGTAGGTAGGCTGTTCATTTATTTGAATTAATATAAGCTCCTTTATTTCCATACTGCTTTTTGTTGTTCGTTTATTTATTTATTCGTCATTTTGTATGGCGAAAACTGAATAGAAATTGATATGGAATATGCTACACAAACTCACAAAAATAAATAAAGAAAATATTCCATAAATCAACGACATTTCTGAACGGACAGGAAATAAATGCAAAAACAGTTGAAATGTGAGAATGACAAGTCAAATCACTCATCGCCAAGACAGCGCCTCCATATGAATTTTGCCGGAAACGTTGGTTAAGCCACGCCTTCGTCACTTAACATTTTCTTTGCTTTCTTTTTTTTATTTCACTCTTCTCCGTTCTCTCTCTCCCTCTATATATCTATCTCTATTTACTTTCGGTCTATAGATAACTCGATTTCCTTCTTTATCTATCTATCTATCTATCTATCTATCTATCTATCTATCTATCTATCTATCTATCTGTCTGTTTATCTATCTACCTGTCTGTCTATCTATCTATCTATCTATCTATCTACCTGTCTGTCTGTCTATCTATCTACCTTTCTTTCTGGCTATCTATCTATCTATCTATCTATCTATCTATCTATCTATCTATCTATCTATCTATCTATCTATCTATCTATCTATCTATCTACCTGTCTGCCTGCCTGCCTGTCTAATCTCCGTTTATATATAACTCTCCATCTTTCTCTCTCCCTTTCTCGGACTTTGTCTACTCTCAATATTTAACTTTCTCTCTCATACTCTTTCACAGTGTCTTTCTCTCTCCCTGTCTCTCTCTCTCTTTGTTTCCATGTTTGCCTCTCTCTCCACGTTTCACTCTCTCTCGCTGTCTCTCTCCATCCCTCTCTCTCTCGTTGTGTGTGTGTCTCTCTCTCTCTCGCTGTGTCTCTCTCCCTCTCTCTCTCGCTGTGTGTCTGTCTCTCTCTCTCGCTGTCTCTCTCCCTCCCTCTCTCTCTCGCTGTGTCTCTCTCCCTCTTTCTCGCTGTGTCTCTCTCCCTCTCTCTCTCGTTGTGTGTGTGTGTCTCTCCTCCTCTCTCTCTGTGTCTCTCTCCCTCTCTCTCTCTCTCGCTGTGTCTCTCTCCCTCTCTCTCGCTGTGTCTCTCTCTCCCTCTCTCTCTATATGTCTCTCTCCCTCTCTCTCGCTGTCTCTCTCCCTCCCTCTCTCTCTCGCTGTGTCTCTCTCCCTCTCTGTCACTGTCTCTCTCTCTCTCTCTCCGCTGTCTCTCTCTCTCCCTCTCTTTCGCCATGTCTCTCTCCCTCTTTCTCGCTGTGTCTCTCTCCCTCTCTCTCTCGTTGTGTGTGTGTCTCTCCCTCTCTCTCGCTGTGTTCTCTCTCCCTCCCTCTCGCTGTGTCTCTCTCCCTGTGTCTCTCTCCCTCTCTCTCGCCATGTCTCTCTCGCTCTCTCTCTTTCTTTCTCTCTTTCCCTCTCTCTCGCTGTGTCTCTCTCCCTCTCTCTCACTGTGTCTTTCTCTTCCGCGTGTGTGCGTCTCTCTCTTTCTCTCTCTCTCTCTGTCTCTTTGCTTCATTTCTTCCATTATTTTTTTCTTTTGCTTATTTTCTTCTGTCTTGTTTCTTCCCTTCAGTCAATCATCTTACCATTTCCCCCTCCTTTTCTTCATCTCTCTATCGCTTTCTCTTTTGCTTCTTGTCACAAATGCCCACCCCACCTCCTCTCACTCGCTCTCCTTGTCTCCCTCCTTCTCTCTCTCCCCTCTCGCTCTCCTTTGTTCAACACTCTATCCTTTAGAAAAAGCACCAACAGCTAACTACCAGTAAATATTAGTTGTACGACGCCGGTAGCAATCACTGACAAGAAGGTTATTGTTGCTAATTTTAATTTAATCCCTCACAACCATTCCACGCACTTCACTGGAGAAAAAGCTCAAGCCAATTTTAAGGAAGCCTTTTCGGTTTTGATCGCCTTCACTTGAGCTCTGCCAAATGGCCAAACTTCTGACATATTTAAACAGATACAGTTGAAACGAAATTAATTAGTTATTCTTTGTAAGGTTTCGCCTCTTTTGCAGGAATATTTCAAGCAAGTAGCATTAAACATTGTCGATATATAACGTCAAAAACTACTGGCTGAAAATAAAAGAGGGACAGTGGTAAAAATATTGGAAGAAGGTGATATAGAGAGGCAAAAAAGGGGTAGAAAAGAAAGAGGGTAAGCCAAGCGAACGTAAATGGATTAGTTTCAATGACAAATAATGTTTACAAGCTTTTATCAAATATTTCTTCTCCGTTTCTTAGCTGAATCACATTGGAATATTTCTGTTTAGAGAGCTAACTTTATTTTATACGCTGACATGGATCTTTTCGGTTTGAACGGCAGTTTTTTGAAAATAATTTCCACGTAACTAAACACTTTTAAACTTCGTATACTGGTAGAATGTGTTTATAGAACATATTTTTCTCTTGGCTTTATTAAGAAAATTCTATACTTTGTAAGATATTTGTTGTTGTTTTTTCTTCAATTTCTGCAATTTCAACCAATCAATGACGTCTATTGAGGTGAAAACATTCTGTGCCGTATGAATATGTCGCTTGTTTAAGAAACAGATTGGGTTTATTTACATTTGTGAAGAAAAAAAGATACCCTTCCCCCCACCCCTAACCCTAACCCTAACTAACCCTAACCCTAAAACAGATTGAAATGCAATAGATCGATACTAGGGTCATAATTATGGGTGACAATTTCATATGACACCGCTAGAAAAAACTGCCGTTCAAACCGAAAAGATCCCGCTATCATTTTATGCCTCTACTAGCAGTATCGCCCGGCGTTGCTCAGGTTTGTAAGGGAAATAACTATAAAGCATTTTTAGAGAGTTATAGCCAAAAAATAGCAAAAAAAATGGAAAAAAATGATGGTAAATTTTTTTCAGAGTAAAAAAAGGTGGAGTTGCGTCCCCTAGACAGTTTGCGGTTTGTGTTTCTGATTCTCGACCCCATGTCGAATTTATCGATTTTTTTCAGAACTGGGGGAACTTTTCAAAATTTTCGCTGCGTTAGTTTTGAATTATGACATTGGGCTATGTGTGTGTCAAGTTTCATCAGAATCGGTTGAAAGCCGTGGTCAGGGTGAGGGTACAAGCAAACAGACACACAGAAACACACACAGACAAACTGCCGTTTATATATAGAGAGATAACCTGGTTGTTCTATACAGAACTGTCTTACTACTTCTTAACTCCAGTAAAACGTCTTTTCCAGCTGGTTAATGACATACGACCTGTACCCTCCAGCTTGACAAAACCAGTAGACCATGATTTCTGGGTCTTTACCCGTCATCAGTACTGGACACCTGCTTGCTAGAAATGGCAGTCAATAGTTCCTATATCTCGTTTAGAGATTTGAGAATGGCTTCTTTGCTCATAACTTTATTTTATCTTTTCTCCTTTACCGTTTCAGTCACTGGACTGCGGCCATGCTGTAGCCACCGCTTTGAAGGGTTTGATTGAAAAAAAAATCGATCCCAGCATTTATTATTCACTTAAAGTCTGAGACTTATTCTATCGGTCTCTTATACCGAAACGTTAAATTTAGAGGTCATAAACAAACCAACACCAGTTGTCAGAAAGCATTGGTCGGCCCGGAGATATAGCAGAAAATGCTTGCCCAAAGTGCTGCGCAGAGGGATTGAACCCGTGGTTGCAAAATGAGCTTCTTAAACACACAGCTAAATATTTAGCTTCATATCTTTTTGCAACAATTCAAATACAACTCCCCACCCGACCACGATGTATTCTTATATTCTTTTACTTGTTTCACTCATTTGACTGCGGCCATGCTGGAGCACCGCCTTTAGTCAAACAACTCGACCCCCAGGACTTATTCCATCCATTTCTTTTGCCGAATCGCTAAATTACGGGGACGTGAACACACCAACATCGGAAGTCAAGCGATAGTGGGGGGGGGGGACAAACACAGACACGCAAATACACACACACACACACACACACACACACACTCATATATATACGACGGGCTTCTTTCAGTTTCCGTCTACCAAATCTATTCACAAGGCTTTGGTCGGCCCGAGGCTATAGTAGAAGACAATTGGCCAAGGTGCCACGCAGTGGGACTGAACTCGGAACCATGTGGTTGGTAAGCAAGCTTCTTAATACACAGCCACTCCTGCGCCTCTTACCTGTTTACTTTTACAAATGACTATCTCTGACTGTGTGGTAAGAAGCTTGCTTCCGAACCACATAGTTCCGGGTTCAGTCTCACTGCATGCTACCTTGGGCAAGTATCTTCTACCATAACCTCGGGACGACCAAAGCTTGTGAGTGGATTTGGTTGACAGAAACTGAAAGCCCGTCGTATACACACACACACACACACACACACACACACACACACACACAACACACACAAACACACACACTCACTCACACACAAACACACACACATATATGTCTACATTTGTGTGTGTGTGTGTCTTTCACCCGCACCATCGCTTGACAACCGTTGTTGGTGTGTTTAGGTCCCCATAACATAGCGGTTCGGCAAAGAGACTGATAGAATAAGAACTAGGCTTGTAAAGCTTAAGTCCCGGAGTAGATTTCTTCGACTAAAAAAACCCTTTAAGGTGGTGCTCCGGCATGGCCACAGTCAAATGGCAGAGGCAAAAAGAAAAAGAGAAACATTTTTGTTTGAATTCTACCCATTCTTCCCAATCTCAAAATCCTTAGTTAACAAGATTTTTCTTTGTGTCCCTCGGTCGTGCCCCGATGGCTACTCCCTAATATCTTTGTCCTAATCACCGTATTTAAGGCGTCGAGCTGGCTGAATCGTTAGCGCTTCGGGCAAAAATGCTTAGTAGTATTTCTTCCGCTCTTTTCGTTCTCAGTTCAAATCCCGCCGAGGTCAACTTTGCCTTTCCTTGGACTCTCTTTGGAGTCGATGAAGAACCGACGAAGTACTGGGCTCGATGTAATCGACTAACCCGCTTCCGGCCAACGTAGCTGACCTTGAACCCTGCAACTGACCGACGTCCCGTTCAGGAGGTCGGGTATTTTATGAACCATGGAAACTGGGCATCCAGCCTTAAGAGTCCAAAAGCTCGAAATAAATCAAATCAATTCATGGTATTTAATTCTACTGTGATTGGTTATCTCTGATGTTGAACACATTTGACATAATCAGACACATCTTTGCTTGCAACTATCACATCGGTTCCTTACACTTTCTTTCGCATTCACTGCCGAGCACTCCATCGAGTGTTCAAACCATATCTCTATTATGTTAAAACACAGGGTCGCTGGTTTTCGTACATTAAATAGGCTTCCCTATTCATAACCAACGCAACGACTTCCTTTCTATTTCTATACACACTGATCAAACGCGAAGTGTTACCAACTGAAGTGAAAATAAATTCTTTGCTGTAAAGATTTAATAAGACAGAAATTAGTCAATTCAAATGAGTCAATAAAAAGGCGGCGAGCTGGCAGAAACGTTAGCACACCGGGCGAAATGCGTAGCCGTATTTCGTCTGCCGTTACGTTCTGAGTTCAAATTCCGCCGAGGTCGACTTTGCCTTTCATCCTTCCGGTATCGATAAATCAAGTAGCAGTTACGGACTGGGGTCGATATAATCGACTTAATCCCTTTATCTGTCCTTGTTTGTCCCCTCCGTGTTTAGCCCCTTGTGGGTAGTAAAGAAATAGGTATTTCGTCTGCCGCTACGTTCTGAGCTCAAATTCCGCCGAGGTCGACTTTGCCTTTCATCCTTCCGGGGTCGATTAAATAAGTACCAGTTACGCACTGGGGTCGATATAATCGACTTAATCCGTTTGTATGTCCTTGTTTGTCTCTGTGTTTAGCGCCTTATGGGTAGTAAAGAAATAGGTATTTCGTCTGTCGTTACGTTCTGAGTTCAAATTCCGCCGAGGTCGACTTTGCCTTTCATCCTTCCGGGGTCGATAAATCAAGTAGCAGTTACGGACTGGGGTCGATATAATCGACTTAATCCGTTTGTCTGTCCTTGTTTGTCCCCTCTGTGTTTAGCCCTTTGTGGGTAGTAAAGAAATAGGTATTTCGTCTGACGTTACGTTCTGAGTTCAAATTCCGCCGAGGTCGACTTTGCCTTTCATCCTTCCGATGTCGATAAATTAAGTACCAGTTACGCACTGGGGTCGATGTAATCGACTTAATCCCTTTATCTTTCCTTGTTTGTCCCCTCTATGTTTAGCCCCTTCTGGGCAATAAAGAAATTAGAAATAAGTCAGTTCATTTAACTAGCTTGCCTTAGATGAGAAAATCTACTACTAAATACAGTTTTTATTTTTTTAGACGTTAAATACAAGTAGAGAGAGATTTTGCATTCCAAACGCATAAACAGTTTCAGTTATTTGAATCTTTCAACTCATTAAATTGAACGACTCTACTGTACAAAACTGCTGAATGATTGTTTAGTGTGCGTATGATGAAACTCTAAGCAACGACGTTACTAGTTCCAGGACTATATGAATTACATATTTCACTCTCCTGTGTATTCATCCGCTATCCTTGTCTCGTGTGATTCATATAACAGAGTGTGTGCGTTTATGCATACATAGGTAAAAAGGCGGCGAGCTGGCAGAAATGTTAGCACGCCGGGCGAAATGCGTAGCCGTATTTCGTCTGCCGTTACGTTCTGAGTTCAAATTCCGCCGAGGTCGACTTTGCCTTTCATCCTTCCGGTATCGATAAATCAAGTAGCAGTTACGGACTGGGATCGATGTAATCGACTTAATCCCTTTGTCTGTCCCCTCTGTGTGTAGCCCCTTGTGGGCAGTAAAGAAATAGGTAAAATGTGGTTTCGGCTTCGAGCCCGACTGAATTCGCATCTTGAGCAAGTGGCGTCTATTATAGTCTTGGATGGACTAATGCCTTGTAACAGAAATAGGTTGATGGAAAATGTGACGAAGCCTGTCGTGTGAGCGTGTGTGTGTGAGAGAGAGTGTGAGTGTGTGTTTGTGTGGGCTGGACTCTCATGTCGAGGACGGCGTATGGTCGTTCACTGGTTCGAACTGAATAACCTTCTCTTTGATATAAAATACAAAGTGGCTATATCGATTACTGAGCTCCCTCAGCAGAACGAACGGAAGAGCAACTCGATCGGTTTCGCCGGTCATTACCAGCTCATCAGGAGTGTTTACTTCGTTCTGCTTATAAATATAGTACCTTAGAGTCAGTTTGAAAAATATGATTAGTACAGACACCAGTTTTACTCATTTGGTTTTCTGTGTAATCATTGAAGTCACAAAAACAGAAATTTCGTGGGGGCGGGGGTCAGTACTTTGATTTATCGATCTACAGAAAATAAAAAAGATACCGTGGCACTGGATGGAATTGAAAGTCAGGACCTAAAATACCACAGTGTAATGGCATAAGGCATTTTGTCTGATGCTCTAAAAATTCTGTCGGTCCGACTCTTTAGCTAGACGTAATAATACTGTAAATCCTCGAGTATATCCGCATTTTTTCCCCCAAATTTAATGGTCAAAATCCCTAGTGCGTACTATATACGAGGTTAAAAATGAAAAATATTTTCTAAGCAATGTCCGAATTTCTATTTGCTGTCCGGCAATTTTTATTCAGACGCATTTTGTGATGTCGGGCGCGAAAATACCTTAAGCTAAGCCTGAAAGCAATGAAGTCATAAAAGAATCATCCATAACTTGCAGTAAACAACATTTATTAAAATAAAGGTAAATATTCAGAACACAGAATAACATGTAGCAAAAACAATTTGCAAACATATTTACATTCCCATATAACAGTTAAGAACATTACCATTATTGAATTAACGCATGCGCGGAAGTGTTTGTTCGACTAGGTACTGCTGGCTTAATTACGCACGACTCAAGTTAGAGAAGGGGTGCGTATTATACACAAGGTTTAGGTTTCTCAGAGGTACAGCCCCCTAAAAATCCCCTGCGTATTATACTCAATGGCGGACTATACTCGAGGATTTACGGTAATCACAATTGTTTTTTAACAATTACTTGCGTGTAAGCAATTGTAATCTCTGTGAAACGAAAGAATTAGTCTCCGCTGATGACCCGGTAATTACTAGTCGAAACTAGTTTAGCTGTTCGTCGGTTCGTTCTGCAGAGAATGCCATGTTGTTTAACCACGGGTGAGGTTAAATATATGGTTATTATATATAGAATGTAAGTTTATTTAGACCTTATCAATGCACAGTTGAAGCCGCTTATTGTGATCATTTTGGGATGGAACCTTTTAAATTATAATAACTGGTTGATGACACTAAGCAGAGGACATAATAATATACTGAGCTTGTATGGAATCTGCTAATTTAGATAATAATAACCGTTTACTAATATTAAATATATACACACATGCGTACATACATTCACATACACCTGTGTGTATACACACACACACACACATATATATATATACATATGTATGTATATATACACACACACATATGTATGTATGTATATATATATATGTATATATATATATTGTGTATATTATATATATATATATATATATATATATATATATACATATGCACACATCCCTCCCCATACACAACATATACTGTGTATATGTATACGCAGATGTATTTAGTGTGCATATGTTGTACACACCTGTGCATTGCTGTATATGTTTATCTCTACCTATCTGTCTACACTTATAAATGTATGTGTATGCGTATTCATATATATATATATATATATATATATATATATATAGACACACACACACATATATATATGTATATAAGTATATATACTCACACATACACACTCGTACACATATTCGCACACACACACACACACACACACGATACCGTGACATAGTGGCTGAAGTCTAATCAGAACGATTCCTTTCCGTGGCATATATTCTGACTGGCATTGACCATTCCAGTGTGCCAACGTTTTGAATGCGGTGGAGAAGCATTGGAGCCTTCCCAATAACACACAAATCAGTTTACACGAAATGACAGCTGTATTTCTCTGTAAGTTTCGTCAAATGTGCAGGGCTTCCATACAATAGAATTATCAGGCCACTCGTTGGCCAAAGAGATGTTGTTTCCGACACGACACACACACTAAGAAGCCCGTGAAAGCCATGCAGCGAAAGTCATACGTTGAGGCGACGATGAAGATGAAGTCTGTTTGGACTCGAACTCCTTGACAGTCCTGTATCCTGGTAAATATGTCATACCGTATTATGTTTCTCACTAACATCCTTTCACAATAATGTTGTTTTTTTTTTTAAACTAATTCTATCGCTAATCAGACGCACATTTATTAGCTGGAGCAGTCGTAGGTCTTCCTCAAACTCAGGCTGGTTTTTACCCTAAGGCAACGAATTGCTTAAATAAACACATTTCTTGATGACAACAACATAGATCAGAGAAGGTGGGTGAAGGATTTGTTTAGACGAGGAAGAGAGAAATTATAAAAACAAACAAAAAGTGTGAAGGATAATAAAATAAGTAAATAAAACGATTGGCAAGCGTGTGAGGGAGGTAGGGATAGAATGAAGGGGGCAGGCAAAGATAGAATGTAATAGAAACCAAGCGAGCGCCAGGAGTATTTTTCCACCGGAGGGCGAGTTAGAACTCGCTCCCTTCATATCTTAAACTTACAATAATGCTTACATTTATATATTAATTATATCTATGGCTTTCTTTGTTTCTTTCGTTTTCTTTGTCTGTAGGGACACTGAAGCAGATTCACAATGGGAAAGACGTCGCATGCTGTGACGTTCATACCTTTCCTATTTGGTATTAACTGCGTTGAGTTAAATGGCTGAAACCGGAAATCAAAACTGCATCACCGGAAGCTTAGTCTTCGTTTAACGATGCTTGCATGTTAATGGTGGTGCCAGTGGTGGTGGATCCCCGTCGTTTGACGATGAAGATCCCGTTGTTCGATCAACTGAATAATCTGCTCTTGAATTAACGTGAGCGTTCCGCAGACATTCATCCTTAACGTAATTCTCAGACTGAATCAAAATGACACAGTCTGCATGATAAGGTTGTACCTTTTGAATCACATGTACAATCTATCTGACAACTTGCACTTACGCCATTTTACTTACAATATTAAAAACAGATATTAAAAAGCTACACTTGCGAATTTGTCCAAGATACCTCGCACAGCGAGATCGAACCCGGGATCTTGTAGTTGCAAAATGCATTTCATAGCCATCCGTTCATAATGTGGTAAAATTGGCCTCAGCGGGATTTGAACTCAAAATGTAAAATACCACAAAAATTTATTTTGCTGACTCTCAAACCATTCTGCCAGCTCATCACCATAACTGAACCTAAAAATAATTGCTTCAAATTTTGGCACAATGCCAGTAATTTTAGGGCGAGGGTATTAGTCGATCCCTTTGATCCCAGTACTGAACTGGCACTTTATTTTATCAACCTCGAAAGATAGACTTGACCACCGAGGGATTTAAACTCAGAATATAGACCATCGTAAGATATGCCGCTACGCATTTTGCCCAGTGTGCCTTCGATTCTGCTAGTTCTTCCCTATATTGGCTTCAAATTTTGGCACAACGTCATCAAGTTCATTGGAGGCCGGGGCTATTTGATTATATCGACCCACGTGCCCAACTGGTATTTATATATCGTTAATATATATATATAGTTAATGCTTGAAATCAATATTTCTCCACCTGTATGCGATTTGTGATCCACATTCGGAAAAGTAATCAAACATAGATATTACAAGAGACAACTATTTTCAGGGCCAATATATATATATATATATATATATATATATATATATATATATATGTGTGTGTGTGTGTGTGTGTGTGTGTGGTGTGTGTGTGGTGTGTTTGGTGGAGGCACATGGCCTAATGGTTAGAGCAGCGGTCGAGGAACCGTGGGTTCGAATCTCAGACCCGGCGATGTGTGTGTTTTATGAGCGAAACACCTAAGCCCCACGCGGCTCCGGCAGGGGTTGGGGTGACGAACCCTGTTGTACTCTTTCACCACAACTTTCTCTCACTCTTTCTTCCTGTTTCTGTTGTACCTGTATTTCAAAGGGCCAGCCTTGTCACTCTGTATTCCGCTGAATCTCCCCAAGAACTATGTTAAGGGTACACGTGCCTGTGGAGTGGTCAGCCACTTACACCTTAATTTCACGAGCAGGCGGTTCCGTTGATCAGATCAATTGGAACCCTCGTCGTCGTAACCAACAGAGTGCCACGAACACACACACACACACATATATATATATATATATATATATATATATAGTGTGTGTGTGTGTGTGTGTGTGAATATTTAGTAATAATATTTTCAAATTTTGGCATAAGACCAACAAGTTCGACGAAGCGGGTAAGTCAATTACATCGACCTCAGTGGTTCCTATTTGGTTCCTATTTTATTGACTTCGAAAGGACGAAAGGCAAAATCGTCCTGGCGGAATTTGAACTCAGAAAGTAAAGTTAGATGAAACGCCGCCGAGCATTTTTACCCAGCGTGCTATCTGATCTGAACTGGAAAATATTCTTTTCTTCTCTAGGCACAAGACCCGAAATTAGATCGACCCCAGTACACAACTGTTACTTAATTTATCGACCCTGAAAGGATGAAAGGCAAAATCGACCTCGGTACAAATCTATATATATATATAAAGCTGAAGTTGTCTGTGTGTGGCAGGTTTGGTAGCCTTCAACTAACACTATCTCCTCCGAGACCCTGCGGCGCAAGTTGATCAAAATTGAGAGCGTGATAAGAAGAAGGCTTGCTCTTCATTCTGTAGAAGATAAAATTCAAATCGGACCATGTTAAGACCAAAAATTATTTACATTAAAAAGGTGCTTTATTTCTATGAAAATTACTATTTTTTACGATTTTTTGACTGCTGTGTTGCCATTTTTCGGTGTATTTCAATCAGAAAAATGTTCACTTAAAGAGAATAACAAGCTACATAATGCAAAATTTTCAAAAATTCCAATTCTAAAGGGTCAAAACAAACCCAAGCAACGCCGGGCGATACTGCTAGTACTAAATAATAATAGGTTTTTACAGGGTCGGATTAAAACCCATCGAGGCCCTAAGTACTTAAAAAGTTTTGGTGCCCCCATAAAACATTATGTAATTCAAAATATAAACAATAACAAACCATAAAATAAATAATTTCTCAAAACGAAACAAAAGAGTAAAAGGGGAAATAAATTTTTACTTTTGTATACTTCCACCTTATCTGAAAAGTTTCCTCCTACATTTTTGAGTTGCAAGGTCTTTGATCAGATCCTCAAAATTAACCTTAGGTAACACATCTGCATCTATACTTAGTAGAGATAAAGGCACCCCGATTATTATTTTAGAAAGTTTAAAGTGATTTCTTTTGTGCCGTAGACCATTTACTATCTCTGTGGTACCCTCTCTTTCCCTTGATGCCCTAAGCACATGCTTATTTTGATTAATGGTTAATCCAGCGCTGGGTTATATTTAATTGAATTCAAACTTAAGAGAATTTATACATTTTTTTCCTTCTTACCTTAGACATAAGTAAATAATTTGCTTGTATCGCTTACTGTTATTTTATAGTAAATGCATAGAATCATAAAATCAGATTATTTAAGTCGGGTCTGGCGTGTGAAGTGATGGATGTCTGAAGAAGACGGAATAATTAACCTAGTATTTCACAGTGACCCTTGTCATTAGTTTGAAGGGGGTCTCAGTAATAATGGATAGTACACAGAGAATCAGTTGGCTTCAAACCGACACTGGTGTGTGTGTGTATTTATGTATATATATATGTGTGTGAGTGTGTTTGTGTGCATGTATGCATGTATGTATGTATAAATGTATGTATGAATGTATGTACGTATCTATGTGTGTGTGTGTGTTTATGTTCAGTGATAATTAAAACGATCTGATGGATTTCTCTATAATATTGTAGAGTACAAATTTATTATTCTTAAACAAGAATATTATTGACAATGACTTCGAAGTTTCGGCCAGTTAAGTCATCGTCGGATATACATACACACACACATACATACATACATACATACATACATACATACAACATACATACATACATACATACATACACACACACTCATACATACATACATACATACATACATACATACATACATACACACACACTCATACATACATACATACATACATACATACATACATACATACACACGCACTCATACATACATAAGACATACATATACATACATACATAACATACATACAACACAAACACTCATACATACATACATACATACATACATACATTACACACGCACTCATACATACATAACATACATACACACGCACTCATACATACATACATTACATACATACATACATACATACATACACACGCACTCATACATACATACATACATACATACATAAATACATACATTGAATAAATAAATACATACAACATACACACGCACTCATACATACATACATACATACATACACACGCACTCATACATACATACATACATACATACATACATACATACACACGCACTCATACATAGATACATACATACATACATACATACATACACACGCACTCATACATACATACATACATACATACATACATACATACATACATACATACATACATACATACATACATACACACGCACTCATACATACATACATACATACATACATACATACTACATACATACATACATACATACACACGCACTCATACATACATACATACATACATACATACACACGCACATATATGTATATACCGGAGTAAGCACATAAACAAGGTGGAAAAAAAGAGTACTCAAATACCAGGTGTAGAGTAATACACTTTATTAAAAGCAACAGAAATATCACAAAAAGCCTTACTCAGAGTTTCACGTTCGCCTGTCCGGCGAACATGAGTAACAGTTTTGTGATATTTCTGATGCTTTTGATAAACTCCGAGTAACTGTTTTCTACTGCTTTTAATAAAGTATATATATATATATATATATATATATATATAATTAATCAATATAGGGTGGCCAAAAAAAAATTTTGTAGAATTCTTTTTGCACCGCGGCCGCCTAGTGGGAAAAAATTAAATAGTCATAGACCATTTTAAGTTCAACATCAACAATCAAGGAACGGCCATGATAGGCCATTCACCCACTAGAAATAACAGCCATTTGCGGTTGAAGCTTTGGCTGTTATTTCTAGTGGGTGAATGGCCTATCATGGCCGTTCCTTGATTGTTGATATATATATATATATATATATATATAATATATAATATATCGTCCATAAAAACATAAATCCGAAAGAGGAAGCATGCTCTAAGATATAAAGCAATATAAATTAAAAATGGGGAAAGCCGGTTTATGGGATTGCCTTAGGTTTCCCGTTCATAAAGGATTTAGCTTTATGGCGTATCGTATTGCACCAAGAGGTTTTAGGATCTGACGATACGCCATAAAGCAAAACCCTTTATGGACGGGAAGCCTAAGGCAATCCTATACACCAGCCTCCCCCATTTTTAATACATATATATATATATAGTAGAATAAGAAATAGAAATATATATATAGTAGAAGAAGAAATATAAAGTTCTTGGTACAGTATTATATATTTGAAAAGGTGAATAGGAATGGCGTTTCTGACAATTTTTCACTTTAATAATTAGAAGCTGATAAGTTTACAAACAGTTACTAACTTATAAACATCTAATTATTAAGTGGAAAATTATCAGAAAAGCCATTCTATTCATTTTTGTGTGTGTATATATATATATATATATATATATATATATATATATATATATATATATAT
>NW_021832808.1:2500-32315 GCF_006345805.1 Octopus sinensis
ATACATAGAAGTATTCGAGTGAAGAGAAGACATTGCAACCTACACATGCGCCTTCGTTCCCTAAAGAGAAAGAACTAGATTGGGATTAGTCGTTGCCTACTAGGGGCTCTTACATACCTGGGCAACGCCGGGCTATGCTGCTAGTCTATAACTAAATCGTTCGCCAATTAATTACGAGTGATCAAGTGATCATTTTTCTAGGATTATCTTACTTGTTTAAACTGATTTCAGTCTTACTGGGGTTATGAAAGAAAAAAAAAACGTCCCTGGTCTTTGAATGTTATACGGAGTTGAGCTTATGTGGAATGCTAGTCGTTCAATTCTGTTGTATTGACACTTATTGGCGGAGGCGCAATGGCCCAGTGGTTAGGGCAGCGGACTCGCGGTCATAGGATCGCGGTTTCGATTCCCAGACCGGGCGTTGTGAGTGCTTATTGAGCGAAAACACCTAAAGCTCCACGAGGCTCCGGCAGGGGATGGTGGTGATCCCTGCTGTACTCTTTCACCACAACTTTCTCTCACTCTTACTTCCTGTTTCTGTTGTACCTGTATTTCAAAGGGCCGGCCTTGTCACTCTCTGTGTCACGCTGAATATCCCCGAGAACTACGTTAACGGTACACGTGTCTGTGGAGTGCTCAGCCACTTACACGTTAATTTCACGAGCAGGCTGTTCCGTTGATTCGGATCAACCGGAACCCTCATCATCGTAACCGACGGAGTGCTTCCCACTTGTTAAACTGATTTCAGTCTTACTGGGGTTATGAAAGAAAAAAAAAACGTCCCTGGTCTTTGAATGTTATACGGAGTTGAGCTTATGTGGAATGCTAGTCGTTCAAGTCTGTTGTATTGACACTTATTACGAATTTGTGCAATTTTACATAGTATCCATCGAGTCTCAAAATAACTGAAGTTTTAAAAGCTCACACCTACTCAAAAACTACTTTGCAATTACCAACTATTAAACCAAAATCTTAATGCCTATTTCATCATCTTTGGTTTTCTTTAACGAAGCTTCATGAGTAAAAAATAAAATACAGACACCAAATGTTCTTTCAGGTATATAAACAGAAAGAGACATTTACGATTTTCTATGTATTCACCCTAACGAAGGTATAAAATTGTCTGAAACGTCTATGTACAACAATTGGTATAATCAGAAATACAAATTGTTTCCGGAGATAAAATATGTATGTATGTATGTATGTATGTATGTATGTATGTATGTATATATGTATGTATGTATGTATGTATGTATGTATGTATGTATGTATGAATGTATGTATGTATGTATGTATGTATGTATGTATGTATGTATGTATGTATGAATGTATGTATGTATGTATGTATGTATGTATGAATGTATGTATGTGTATGTATGTATGTATGTATGTATGTATGTATGTATGTATGTATATATGTATGTATGTATGTATGTATGTATGTATGTATGAATGTATGTATGTATGTATGTATGTATGTATGTATGTATGTGTGTGTACATGTATGTATGTATGTATGTATGTATGAATGTATGTATGTATGTATGTATGTATGTATGTATGTATGTATGTATGTATGTATGTATATATGTATGTATGTATGTATGTATATATGTATGTATGAATGTATGTATGTATGTATGTATGTATGTATGTATGTATGTATGTATGTGTTTGTGTGTGTGTATGTATGTATGTATGTATGTATGTATATATGTATGTATGTATGTATGTATATATGTATGTATGAATGTATGTATGTATGTATGTATGTATGTATGTATGTATGTATGTATGTATATATGTATGTATGTATGTATGTATATATGTATGTATGAATGTATGTATGTATGTATGTATGTATGTATGTATGTATGTATGTATGTATATGTATGTATGTATGTATGTATGTATGTATGTATGTATGTATGTATATGTATGTATGTATGTATGTATGTATGTATGTATGAATGTATGTATGTATGTATGTATGTATGTATGTATGTGTGTGTGTACATGTATGTATGTATGTATGTATGTATGAATGTATGTATGTATGTATGTATGTATGTATGTATGTATGAATGTATGTATGTATGTATGTATCTGTTTGTGTGTGTGTGTATGTATGTATGTATGTATGTATGTATGTATGTATGTATGTATGTATGTATGTATGTATGAATGTATGTATGAATATGTGTATGTATGTATGAATGTATGTATGTATGTATGTATCTGTTTGTGTGTGTGTGTATGTATGTATGTATGTATGTATGTATGTATGTATGTATGTATGTATGAATGTATGTATGTATGAATATGTGTATGTATGTATGAATGTATGTATGAATATGTGTATGTATGTATGTATGTATGTATGAATGCATGTGTTTGTGTGTGTTTATGTATGTATGTATGTATGTAGGTAGGTAGGTAGGTATATGTCTATATTTATGTATCAATCAACCTATCTATCTATCTATCTATCTATCTATCTATCTATATATCTATCTATCAATCTATCTATCTATCTATTTATTTATTCTTTTACTTGTTTCAGTCATTTGACTGCAGCCATGCTGGAGCACAGCTTTTTGTCGAACAAATCGACCCCACGACTTCTTCTTTTTAAGTCTGGTACTTATTCTATCGGTCGATTTTGCCGAACTGCTCAGTTATCAAGCGATGGGAGGTGAACAAACACAGACACACAAATATGTATATATATATATATATGTATACACACACACAACACACAACACACACACACACACACACACACACACATATATATACATATATACAATGGGCTTCTTTCAGTTTCCGTTTATCAAATCCACTCACAGGCTATAGTAGAAGACTCTTGCCCAAGGTGCCACGCAGTGGGAGTGAACCCAGAACGATGTGGTTGGGAAGCAAGCTACTTACCACACACCCACACCTGGGCCTATATATATATATATATATATATATATATAATATTTATATATTTTACATATATATATATATATATATCAATGTCTATCCTGATTTTCGTTTAAGTCTTCGTATTAGTATTAGCTGAGTAGTTTTGCTTCATTTATAATATACGCACGTGCTTGCTCGCTTGTGAGGAAGAATGTGCTGTGTGTGCGAGCGTATGTGCGTGGACGTACACAGAGAGAAAGAGAGACAGAGAAAGTGAGACAGACACAGAGGGAAGGAGATAGGAGTGAGCAAGAGAGAGGAGAGAAATAGTTATAGAAATGAATTTGTTTTCAAATATGACTTAGTATTAACTACATTATATATCATTAGAAATATTCTTTTCTACTCTAGGTACAAGACCCGAAATTCTGGAGGAGGATACCAGTCAATTAGATCGACCCTATTACGCACCTGGTACTTCATTTATCGACCCTGAAAGGATGAAAGGCAGAGTTGGCCTCGGCGGAATTTGAACTCAGAACATAAAGACAGACGAAATACCTATTTCTATTTCTTTACTACCCACAAGGGGCTAAACACAGAGAGGAAAACAAGGACAGACAAACGGATTAAGTCGATTACATCGACCCCAGTGCGTAACTGGTACTTAATTTATCGACCCCGAAAGGATGAAAGGCAAAGTTAGTTGACCTCGACGGAATTTGAACTCAGAACGTAGCGGCAGACGAAATAATGCTAAGCATCTCGCCCGGCGTGCTAACGTTTCTGCCAGCTCGCCAAGACCAATAATATTTAAAATAATAACCTGCCTATTGTAATGATAATTCCTTTTACAGTGTAACAACCAGTAACAGGCCGAGAAAACAATCAAAAGAGGTATCTTCCAGGAAGATTCTCGTTTAGCTTTGCTATTCGTTACAGTCTTGATCCCACTTTCTGTAGTTCTACGCAAAGTCAGCGCACATTACGAGCTGAAGAAAAATGGACCTCTTCTCGACTACTTTCTCTTCATGGATGACATAAAACTATTCTCAAAAACAGAGCGATATGGAAAGGCTGTTTAAAATTGTACAGACGTGCAGCAATGATATAAGAATGGAATTCGGAATCTCAAAGTGTGCGGTATTTACTTTGAAACGGGAAGAAAAGAGCAGATTGCAGGAGTATAGAATTGCCAAACAGAGAGCGAATGAGATGATGGGTACCCTGGAGCTGGACAATATCTTGCATAGAGAAATGAAAGACAAGGGCATCAACGCGTATTTGAAGTGCTTCAAACTTCTCTTGAATCAAAACTCTATGCAAAGGACCTTGTGACTGCTATCAACACATAGACTGATGCTGTAGTTCGTTATAGTGCACCATTCAGAAATTGACAGAAGCGGAGATTGACCGACTCAATTGCACTACTCGAAAGAACATGACAATGCATTGTGCCCGCCATCCTAATAGGAAGGTACACAGGCAGTGCATGAAGAGGTGTAAAGGTAGACGTGGTCTGATAAGCGTACCGGGGTGCATCAATAGTGAAAGAAGATACTTCTGGTAAACAGCGAACAAGACCTGCTACTGTATGCTACTAATGTAGAAGGATTTACCAACAATGGAGTTGAGAGTGCTAATGAATTCCGATGAAGAATAGCCACCTCGAAACTAGCAACTTAAAAGACCAGGAAGCATCAGGGATGTGGTTCAGTAAAGGTAACCACAAAAAGAGGAATGAAAGCCTGATATTACCGTCCAGGGCTAGGCCTGATATTACTGTCCAGGGTCCCAGTGTAAAGGGATATAAACCACATAAGTGCAACGAACCTCTGCAGAATGTATGGGAAGAGAGTCGAAAGCGTGGCTTAGATCGTTAGCATTTATGAAAGCCCTACATGGAAAGAATACAAGCGCAGACGCGACAAGGTAGCCCTAGACCTTCACTGATTACCGTGCCGGAAGAACGGAAATGAGGTAACATGTGGTTGGTGAATAATGGAGTTTAACGCCGCTTCTCCCCGTTACTTATTTGCCGTAACGTTGCTTTGTTTAAAATCACACATAGTAAATTGTCCAGGTGCTTCTTCAATACTCCGTGTAGATTTCCACATTTCTTTAGCAAGATATAAATTTGTAGGCCGGTGAACCTTAGGCCACTGCAGTATGATTTTTGATGAGGGTGAGGGCCTTCAGGACTATGTACTTACGGCCAGTTCGGGATATTGTATAGCTTTCAATAGTGAAGTTTGGTTCGAGCCATTCAAAGAAAGGATCTGTTTATAGACTACTGCATATTTTTCCTGTCTTCTCGTCAGAGATTAGGGCTTTAATACTTTCAGCCTCTCCCAGCTGCTTAGCTGTGTTGTACTGGGACATCTTGTGGAGGCGCAATGGCCCAGTGGTTAGGGCAGCAGACTCGCGGTCATAGGATCGCGGTTTCGATTCCCACACCGGGCGTTGTGAGTGTTTATTGAGCGAAAACACCTAAAAGTTCCACGAGGCTCCGGCAGGGGATGGTGGTGATCCCTGCTGTACTCTTTCACCACAACTTTCTCTCACTCTTACTTCCTGTTTCTGTTGTACCTGTATTTCAAAGGGCCGGCCTTGTCACTCTCTGTGTCGCGCTGAATATCCCCGAGAACTACGTTAACGGTACACGTGTCTGTGGAGTGCTCAGCCACTTACACGTTAATTTCACGAGCAGGCTGTTCCGTTGATCGGATCAACCGGAACCCTCGTTGTCGTAACCGACGAAGTGCTTCCACCACCACTGGGACATCTTCTTCGTGTAGCATCGCTTGATTGTTCTAGATCTGTTAAAAATGATTCAGTTTTTCGTCAACTTGGCTGTGAACAGTAGTGTAAGCGTTCGAGGACAACTTTTCTCCTCAAAACCGCATGACTACCTGCTCTCTTGCACTGAATGATCTGAGAATTTATCCCGATATTCTTTCGTACATCAGTGTTGTTTTGGTAATGTGTTCATGAAAAAATGCATCAATACACATATCTATTTACAGCTCATGCATACACTATGATTCTGGAATTGCAATTTCCCCGGATCGAATCCATCCTGGTTGCGGAGCATTTGCAGGCTGATAGTAATGGGCTTGGAATTTTCCAGTGTTAAATTGCATGTACTTGTCTTCACACTGGCAGATTATATTAAAGACCTGCAGTAGGTTTGTAGCATCATCCCAGGTATGGTGCCACTACAAATGGCAATCCCATCGATGGTGCCACTACAAACAGCAATGGCTCATCCCCAGACAATTTTCTGTCGAATTCCACTCAAAATTGGAAATTTCTATGAGAGATCAAGTTGACCGCGACCTGTTTTCAGTCTCTAAAAATGGTATGTAACCCCTCCCCTATTTTCTCAACTATGTTGTTTGTGACACACCATTCTGTGGTCGACTTCCGGAAATTGAAGATGTATAACGACCCCCAGTCAAGAGATTGAGCAGCAGTTTCAGCACCCAGTCGTATTGCTTTAGGAGTTGTGTAAGAGACCTTCTTATTTTCCGAAGGTCATACTGCGTGTTTGTCAGCAATTGATATTCTTCTAGGAATGTAATCAGTTTTCTTAAGATAATTCGTTCCATGGTTTTGTTGAGATGTGTAGTTAGAGAGATAAGCCTGTAACCTTTGGCACTTGCTCTACTTCCTTCTTTATGAAGAGGGCATTTTTGCCTTCCTTTAACTTATTCGATAGTTTCCCGTTTGCCAGAAATCGCTGAAAGAATAGTCTAGCTAGAGGGTGTTTTCATGTTTTTAGAGTGATTTCAGAATGGAAGGAATTTATCAGAGTCTGTTGCAGAATTTAAGCTTATTTTATTTATGATTGATATTACATCTTTCTCTTTTATGCTGATGCAATCAGTCTATAAAGCACAAATAGACAAATTACATCCATATATGACGAGGAAGCTGCGACAAATTATAAATATCATTCTGTTTCAAAAGGTCAGGAATGAAGAGATTCCTCCGACTTGCTGGTCTGCCTCCTACGATGGAAATCCCCATTGATAGAAATTTACGATGGTTTGGGACACGTACACAGGATGGACAACAACAGGCTCTCCAGACAAATCCTTTACTCCCAACTATGGAAGGCTTAGACTAAGGTTCAAAGATACTGCACAAAACAATAAGAAAAGGATTGAGCTTAATAAATGGCAAACGCAAGCGAATAACTGACCAGTGTGGAGAAAACTTACCAAGCCTTGCCAAAGTCATGAGCAGTCATAGTCGCGACGACTGACTGCAGATAATAATGATCAATGTTTGCCACCTGCCTTGTTGTTGTTGTTGTTGTTAAGCAACAAGACGGGTAAGGGTGATTAGGTGATGGTCTAGGGCTTAGGGGCGGGAGACCCCAGACTTTGGAAAAAAAAACTTTGGTCGTCTTGTTGTAGTCGAGGGCTCTTCGTTGACGCCTGACACCACTGGGAGGTGGCCCTCGAAGTCGCTGGAAATGGAGATCTCCTGGTCCAAATTCTTGAACGGCTGCCACCTGCCTAGAGCTGTAGTGTCAAAGAACTCCTCTAGCTTAATAACCTGCACGTATCCCGGGGTGTGGTTAAGAGGGGTGTGGGAAACATTTTTGAACTATACTCATCTTTCACTTATCCTTTTGATGGCTGCCATTAACGAGTTAACTCTTTAGAAAAATAGCCTTTTTAATGATGCACTACGGATAATTCTCTGGCGAATTAGTTGGAAACTTTGGAATATGTTCATATATTCTTTACAGCCCCGGTTTCTATATCTGAACTCCCTTTATCACAAGAGTGCCTCATTTTGTTTTCTATGTATTGAAATGTCTTTACTGGGTGAGACTGTTCGCTTTCGGTAAATTAATCATTTAGATGATTTGAGACTTTTGTTCTGTGCCTCATGAGAACTTTTCTTTCTCTGGGAATTATATACTTGAGTAGCTTGGCCCCTCCTTCTGTGATATATTTAATGCATACGGTTTGCATAATTGACATAGATTGTTTGAGTTTCATGTCATTGTAATGTTCAGAGAGATTTTTCTGGTCAGTCTTGTTTGAAGATCTATTCTTGAATTGATTTCCAATAAGCTTTGTGAAAATTTAGGATAGACAAGGCTTCCGTGCGTCTAACAGAGTGTGTATGTACAACTGTACCATACATTGTAAGTTCTGTTAGGTTATGGTTCGAGAAAACAGTCGATGTCGCGATCACATTCTGGATGATACCAAGTTTTTCGTGAAGTGGAGGTCTAGAATATTTTTTCATACTAGTGGGATGGAGTATAATTTGTCCTATGACTAGAGCGTTGTCTCATGTATTAGGGAGTTCGAGTAATTGTTTTGATTGTTTTTGTTCATGCAGTGACATTCTTGAGAGAAGGTAGCCTTCGGGGCATTCAATACGAGGGAGGTTAAAGTCACCCAAAAGGATCTTGTTCGAATGCTAGTCCAGCTTGGTCAGTACCTCTTTCATCTTACTAAGGTTGTCTTCAGACTGACCACCGTCGTTTGAGGTATTTGGTAGACGGTACGTTGTACATATAACAACATCAAATAACTTAACATGTACTATCAGAGTGTCGGGAACGGAGTTTAAGTCTGATTGCAAGATCAAAGGTGTGACGTCAGCACTGACACATATAGCATCTCCACCATGGCTTCTTTCTTCCTTGTCAGTACCGAATATGACACAACTTTTGGTATGTGAATTTCCACACCTGCTAACATTTGATATTAGATGGATTTCTGTGATTGCTATGCGTATCGCTTGACTGCATTTGGCAAGATTTTCCAGGTACAGGAATTTACTTCTGTTTCTGGTTTTTAATAGCTCCTAAAATTTAGTAATAATATCAATGTAACGCTTAAGGAGGAGAGCTGGCAAAATGCTTAGTGGCATCTCGCCTGTCTTTACGTCCTGAGTTTAAATTCCACCGAGCTCCACTTTGCCTTTCCTCCTTTCGGAATCAATGAAATATGTACCAATTGAGCACTGGGATCGATGTAATTGACTAACCTCCTCGCCGTAATCGCTGGCTTTGTGCCGAAATTTGAAACCAATATCAATGTATCGCTAAGTCAATCAGTTGTGGTGGCCTTGCGTGCAAATGTAGATGACTGTTTCTGCTGCAGCCAAGTCAGCTTCTGCACAATCTTTTGTGCATCATTTAAAAGTTTGCTGCTCGTCTGCTACAGTTTGCACTGTGCATATCGTCTGCTGCAGTTTGCACTGTGCGTATCGTCTGCTGCAGTTTGTACTGTGCGTATCGTCTGCTGCAGTTTGCACTGTGCGTATCGTTTGCTTCAGTTTGCACTGTGCGTATCGTTCTTTAGTAAAAGCAAATATTGCTTGTTGTATCTTCTTTGGACGAATACCCATGCGATTAATGTTCGAGTATTCCTGTTTTATTGGAAATATCCTTGGGCGTGTTTTTCTGCCTTTAACTAGCTTTGTGGGGAATAGTTGCCCCCATTAGCATAGCTGTGGCCGGACATACAGTGAACATAAAGCCAATTTGTTTCCTACTTTTCCTACTCTCCATGGAACTTACGGACGATTTGGATTCAGTTTATGATTTTCCGGTCCCTGTCTTAATTTCAAAGTTGAAGCGTTATTTTATTTTTACATATACACATACTGTTCCTTATACACATACTTTGGATTATTCCAGCTGTTTCTGGGATATCCCAAAGTATGGGAAAATATTTGTCTCCGATGACGGAATATTCCATACATTGGGACATTCCCAAAACAACTGTAGGACTTTGAATTTTTCAGATAATAATAATGTATATGACTTTAGCTGTTTGTCTTGCCTTAACGTTTGCTGTCCTCTTTAACAAGGTGCCACTGCAAGTGTCTTCTACTATAGCCTCAGGCCGACCAAACCCTTGTGAATGGATCTAGTAGACGGAAACTGAAAGAAACCCCGTCGTATGTGTGTGTGTGTGTTTGTTTGTCTGTGTTTGTCCCCCCAGCATCGTTTGACAACCGATGTTGGTGTATTTACGGCCTCGTAAATTAGTGGTTCGACAAAGGCGACCAATAGAATAAGTACTAGACTTACAAAGAATAAATCGTGGGGTCGATTTGTTCGACTAAAGGCGGTGCTCCAACATGGCCGCAGTCAAATGACTGAAACAAATAAAAGAATAAAAGAATATATATATGTATGCTTGGCTGGTGGTTGGAAATAATGTAAAGGATGACTCGTCCGAGAAAATAACATTCTTCCACTGCTCTGGTATTCTGATTGCAGCCCTCCCGTGAAATCCAGTTTTGTAATGCTCCCGGCGAGCAGTTTTTGCGGAAACTGGGTTCTCGAGGTGGTCATTAAGCCCTGCAGTAATTTTGGGAGCTGTACTTTTTGTGATCCTTTCTAACAATTCACGTAAGATTCCAATGATCCCTATCTGCAAGTTTTGGTTTTCTTCCAGAGTTTTGTTTTGACGAGGTTTTTCCTTCTTTCTCAAAGGCTGTCATTACTTTCGAAACAGTACTTCTTGATACACCAAACATTTCAGCTGTTTTCGTTACGCTAGCACCTGCTATACGAGCACCAACATTTTGACCTCTCTGAAAGTCCAATACATGTCATTTTAATGAATTTTAATTACCGTTTTCTGATGATATCTGAAAAGAAGCATCAATTTTTGCAAAACATATTAAGCAACACTAATAATGAATCAAAAAACATAAAAATAAACAAGCTTTTGACGGTTTAGCTATTTCCAAATTATGATGCTATGATGCTAGGTGTTTCCATTATTTTGTCCAACCCCTGTATAAATATGTGCTACATAGCCATGATGTTTTGCACATTTCGTCTTCAACTTATCCTTATTATAATTATTACGTAACTTCGGGTTTCTTGAAACAGATGCCGCGTCATAAAATTACATATTTTATCTTATTCTGCACATTTATTCTGTATTTTTATTGTATTCCTTGTAAATAAATTCATATCAAGCCTAATTGCATTAATATCCATTTCTACCTGCATATCAGCTCGATTGGAATTTCCATTATAGCCATTCTTGAAGGCACAGGCCTTGTCCAAAAGATTGGAGTTAAGTTTTAAATCTTTTTGAGTACAACTACGTGTTTTCAATAATGAGCATGACCAGCTCTCACTTATTGTTTCTGTATGTGTATATATATATATATATATATATATTACACGCACGCGCGCATATATACATCGATCTATTTTGCTGAACCTCAAAGCTACGGGGACGTAAACACACCTGCACCCGGTGTCAAGCGGTGGAGAGGCAACAAACAAAAAAACACACACATAGATATTTACATACATACATACATACATGCATACACACACACACACACAAACACACACATACACAAACATATATTGTTGTATTTAGGGATGGTCATGTTGCCAGTTTAGCCAATAAAAACACACGCACTATATATTTGGTGTTAATTTGCTTTAGCTTTATTTTATTTTTTACAGCTGAAGCAAATTAACACCAAATATATACATGACCATCCCTAAATACAACAATATCTGTTTCAACACACGATTTCACATCAAGAACCTTGCAAAACGAATATATAAACGTATTATATATATATATATATATATATATATATAGTTTTAATTTTAAAATATATATCACGAATCCTATGGGAGTCATCGTCGTAAGTTGTCGCTTGATCCATCAAGAATGAGCCATGCCACATCCTCCAAAATTTGCTAATCTCCCTCTTCAAAGCTTCCACAGCTGACATGCTGACTTCGTATAATGACAACGGCCCGAATATCCAGAGCAGGCTGGTATGCAGGTATATATATATATATATATATATATATATATATATATATATATATATATATATTATATATATATATATATATATATATAAGTACAAAGTGAGATAGGGGTTATGAGTGTAACCCACTATGGGGTATCAGTTATCCAATACACTGCCAGTGAAGTACCCAAAAGGCTACTACATAAATGCTTACAATTGCAATGCAATTTTTTGTATTAGATGGGCGAAAGTAAAATGTTTTACCTCAAAATCATAATACAAATAAGAAAATGGAGGAACAGATTCCTTTCAATCATCAACTTACAGATAATACCATGAGATACCTTTATCTACAGGCTGAAACAGCTGTAAGATCCATCTTATATGTAATATTTTATGGTATTATCTTACTTATTGATGTATATTGTTTTATTCTGTTTTATTCTGTTGGATTTGGATGTTCCTATTTAATTAGTTAATAAATTATATGAATTGGTATTATCTGCAAGTTGATGATTGAAAGGAATCTGTTCCTCCATTTTCTTATTTCTATTATACATACATATATATATAATATATATATATATATATATATATATATATATATATATATATATATATACGACAGGCTTCTTTCTGTTTCCGTCGGCCAAAGCCGCTCATGAGGCTTGGTCGGCCCGAATCTATAGCAGAAAACACTTGCCCAAGGTGGCGTGCAGTGAATATGAATCCGGAACCATGTGGTTCGTAAGCAAGCTTCTTACCACACAGCCACGCCTGATATGTTTATGTTTGTGCGTATGCATATATATATATATATATATATATATATATATATATATATACATACATACATACACACACACACACACACACAACACACACACACACACACACACCACACACACACACACACACACACACACACCACACACACACACACATATGCATGCATGTTTTTTTTATGAATTTCATAAATTCGAGACCATTTGCTAAGTTATTTGTGTAATAAGTAGAAAACATTGACACTCATGATATATCAGTTGTCTTTGTACATCGTCGACATCTGCACCACTGTTTAAATATACAGGAAAACACGTTTATGATTCCCTTTGTTCTCGCTTTTATGAAAGTTTCAAGTTGTTAGACATCTAAGTAACACCTGAGTACCAGGAGCACAAACTCTGGCCGGAGCTTATACGTATGCTTGTAAGTATGTATGTATGTGTGTAGGTAGGTAGGTAGGTAGGTAGGTAAGCATGTATGAATGTGTGCAAGTATATATATATATATGTGTGTGTGTGTGTGTGTGTGTGTGTTGAAGGCAGCGAGCTGGCAGAAACGTTAGCACACCGGGCGAAATGCTTAGTGGTATTTCGTCTGTCTTTACGTTCTGAGTTCAAATTCCGCCGAGGTCGACTTTGCCTTTCATCCTTTCGGGGTCGATAAATTAAGTACCAGTTACGCACTGGGGTCGATATAATCGACTAAATCCGTTTGTCTGTTCTTGTTTGTCCTCTCTGTGTTTCGCCCCTTGTAGGTAGTAAAGAAATAAGTATATAGATATGTGTATGTGTGTGTAGGCCAATACGAAGAAACATTTGAAAACGTAATTCAGAGATACATATTGAAATATACATACACACACACGTACACACAAACATATACGTGTCTATGTTTGTGTGTGAGTATATGTAAGTGTAAATATATATGTACGTGTATATAAATGTATCTATTTATTGAAGAGCTGCAGAAATATAACAAAAGCTGTTACTCAGAGTTTCACGTTCCTGTTCGTCAGACAGTTTTGTCAAAACTGTCCGACGAATGGGAACGTGAAACTCTGAGTAACAGTTTTTGTGATATTTCTGCTGCTTTTCAATATGTCATATTCCTCTGGTATTCGAGTACTCTTTTTTCCACCTTGTTTCACATTTATGTGCTTACTTCGGTATAACTGTATCTATATACTTATACATCTCACTCTCGGTGTCTCTCTCTTCCTATCTATCTATCTATCTATCTATCTATCTATCTATCTATCTATATCTATCTATCTATCTATCTATATATATATATATATATATATATAATATATATATATATATAATATATATATCTGTATATATATATATATATATATATATATAAAATATTATTTGAGACAAAACCACTATTTTGCAAAACAAACAAGGAAAGACTTAATCAATACATAAAATTTAATAAATAGTCAAAAAAACCGCCACTACAATCGTTTCTTGTCTTGATCGACAATCTTCAGGTGGACTTCCAATCTAAAAAATCAAAATTTTAAAATATAAAAATAATACTTTTAAATAATTAAAGTATAAATGAAAAAATATAAGTATATAATCCATATATAACCTATATATAATCCATATCGAAAATATAGACTAATTACCACGAATTCCCTAAAAAAACCCTACTAAAACAAAACTCTTAAAAACATATAACGATAAAATCTCCCTTTGCTAAACTCTATAACAAACCTATAAAGTAAACCCCCTAACCTAAACATTCACACAAACAAATCACACCACGTAAACCACAGACTCACGACTTATACATACCTATACTAACATTATAAACCTCAATATACACCAAACCCACTCCCCCCACACAGACAAATTAACCATACATCCCAAACCTAAATAACAAACCATATATACATTCCACACAAAACACACACTCACACGCACCAAAACCCACTCCCTCCCCACACGACAAATTAACACATACATCCCAAACCTAAATAACAAACCCATATATACATCACACACAAAACACACACTCACCGCCAAAAACACTCACACACAAAAGATACATATACTCCCTCACCATATACGCCTATACATACTCACTAAACTCGACATATACAACAATACTTACACACCCACATAAAACATTATATACATTTATGAGCTTTAACTCACCTTAGCATCTCTAACAAACAACTTGCAGTAACCCATCCCATTCTCTATGCCTACCTCACTACTACACTATTCCATTCACATTCCAAACAACTCTAGTCCACCACCCGGTTATTCACGTGGAAAACGAGCACCACTCAAAAATTATGAATGAAACAATGTAAAAAAATAACCAACACCTAAAATAGACAAAATACCACACAATTACCTAAAAAAACCATGATAAACCAAAACATAAAAGCATATAACGATAAAATCTCCCTTTGCTAAACCCTATAACAAACTTATATAGCAAATCCCCTAATCTAAAACATCACACACAAAAAACCACACGTAACCACAGACCCGAAGTTATACACAAACCTATACTAACTTATAAACCTCTATACAAAAAAACCACTCCTCCCACACAGACCAATTAACACATACATCCCAATCCTAAATACAAAACCCAAATACACATTCACACACAAAACACACACACACGCAAAACACACACACACAACAGATACATATGCTCCCTCACATATACCATATACAATACTCACTAAAACTCGATATATACAACAATATTTACATCCACACTCATACAGATAAATAAATTATAATATAAAAAAATAAAATTGTTCCAGATGATATTCTTTATAATATTAATAAGGCCTCTAAAGTAGTAATGTTAAAATATGAGTTGGATAATAAAACTGAACCTTATGTACCTTTGCACCCCAGAATTACTCTTAAAGACCATAAAGATAATTTTTATTCAGACCCTAAAGTTAGATTAATTTGCCCATGTAAATCGGACCTAGGTAAATTAAGTAAATTTATTTTAGATAAATATATTGATAAGTTAAATAAACTTAATTATTTAAAATTATGGTTAGTAATAATAATACATTGAAATGGTTTATAATATAAAGATAAAAATCGTTATAAATTTATTCAAATATATAGATAATTATTATTCTTCTATTAATGAAATTGTGTTTAATAAAGCGCTTATTTTCGCAACAACAATAAATACATCGTAATTAACCAGAATATCAAAAATAACATTATGACATAAGGATAAATCAAATACATACTTACAATTCAGTTACAAATTATAAAGTGAAATTAGATTATTAGCCGTTAAAAAACCAAACAAAATTACGTTACCTTGGAAATAACTAATGTAAAAAAAGAATACGCGCCATAGAAAGTAAACGTCATTCATAGTATGAATGGAGAAATATAATAAATGGAACTAAAAACTATTTCCACGTAGCAAACCAACGCTACTTAAAAAAATTTATTATGAATGGATTCTTTAAAAACTATCATGAAAAATCAATTAAATACATTTATGAGCTTTAGCTCACCCTTATAACTCTAACAAACAACTTACAGTAACCCAAACTCAATGCCTACCTCATTACCACCCTAAAGGGTGGTAATGAGGTAGGCATTGAGTTGGGTTACTGTAAGTTGTTTGTTAGAGTTATAAGGGTGAGCTAAAGCTCATAAATGTATTTAATTGATTTTTCATGATAGTTTTTAAAGAATCCATTCATAATAATTTTTTAAGTAGCGTTAGTTTGCTACGTGGAAATAGTTTTTAGTTCCATTTATTATATTTCTCCATTCATACTATGAATGACGTTTACTTTCTATGGCGCGTATTCTTTTTTTACATTAGTTATTTCCATGGTAACGTAATTTTGTTTGGTTTTTTAACGGCTAATAATCTAATTTCACTTCATAATTTGTAACTGAATTGTAAGTATGTATTTGATTTATCCTTATGTCATAATGTTATTTTTGATATTCTGGTTAATTACGATGTATTTATTGTTGTTTTCATAAGAGTGTTTATGTATATGAGATTGGTTGTGAGTTTTTAATTGTATAATTAATTTATTTATCTGTATGAGTGTGGATGTAAATATTGTTGTATATATCGAGTTTTAGTGAGTATGTATATGCGTATGTGAGGGAGCATATGTATCTGTTGTGTGTGTGTGTTTTGCGTGTGTGTGTGTTTTGTGTGTGAATGTGTATTTGGGTTTGTTATTTAGGATTTGGGATGTATGTGTTAATTTGTCTGTGTGGGGAGGGAGTGGTTTTTGGTGTATAGAGGTTTATAAGTTAGTATAGGTTTGTGTATAAGTCTTGGGTCTGTGGTTTACGTGTGGGTTTTTTGTGTGTGAATGTTTAGATTAGGGGGATTGCTATATAAGTTTGTTATAGGGTTTAGCAAAGGGAGATTTTATCGTTATATGCTTTTATGAGTTTTGGTTTATCATGGTTTTTTTAGGTAATTTGTGGTATTTTGTCTATTTTAGGTGTTGGTTATTTTTTTACATTGTTTCATTCATAATTTTTGAGTGGTGCTCGTTTTGCCACGTGAATAACCGGGTGGTGGACTAGAGTTGTTTGGAATGTGAATGGAATAGTGTAGTAGTGAGGTAGGCATAGAGAATGGGATTGGGTTACTGCAAGTTGTTTGTTAGAGATGCTAAGGTGAGTTAAAGCTCATAAATGTATATAATGTTTTATGTGGGTGTGTAAGTATTGTTGTATATGTCGAGTTTAGTGAGTATGTATAGGCGTATATGTGAGGGAGTATATGTATCTTTTGTGTGTGAGTGTTTTGCGTGTGAGTGTGTGTTTTGTGTGTGAATGTATATATGGGTTTGTTATTTAGGTTTTGGGATGTATGTGTTAATTTGTCTGTGTGGGGAGGGAGTGGGTTTTGTTGTATATTGAGGTTTATAAGTTAGTATAGGTATGTGTATAAGTCGTGAGTCTGTGGTTTACGTGTGTGTATTTGTGTGTGAATGTTTAGGTTAGGGGGTTTACTTTATAGGTTTGTTATAGAGTTTAGCAAAGGGAGATTTTATCGTTATATGTTTTTAAGAGTTTTGTTTTATCAGGGTTTTTTTAGGGAATTCGTGGTAATTAGTCTATATTTTCGATATGGATTATATATAGGTTATATATGGATTATATACTTATATTTTTTCATTTATACTTTAATTATTTAAAAGTATTATTTTATATTTTAAAATTTTGATTTTTTAGATTGGAAGTCCACCTGAAGATTGTCGATCAAGACAAGAAACGATTGTAGTGGCGGTTTTTTTGACTATTTATTAAATTTTATGTATTGATTAAGTCTTTCCTTGTTTGTTTTGCAAAATAGTGGTTTTGTCTCAAATAATATTTTATAATATTTTACTATAAAATTGGATTTATCCTAAATCTGATTTTTTTTCCCTGTAAATTTGGATATATTCCCTAATATTTATTATTATATATATATATATATATATATATATATATATATATATATTATATATATCTATATATAAGAGAGAGAATTCGCGGAGAAACCTAATATCCGAACTAAAGATGAGGAACAAATGGGAGAGAAGGTTTACGAATCTAAGATGGACAGATAATCAAGTCCTACCTCTGGTCCCATGCTGTAGTGCTGACAGGGAAAGTGATGTGAGGGCAAATCGAAGTGAAGTTGATACCCCCGTCAACGATGCTATCTCTGATACCCCTTATTCTGCTTGTTCCCCACTCCCGCCCCTCAGACTTCACAGCTCAGCATCGTCTACAACACCAACTCGTGCTCCTTATTCCCAAAGTTCAGTGAACTATTTACACTGGCCATACATGACTCCCCTGATGTGATAGCTATCACCGAGACTTGGCTGACTCCAGCAGTAAAGGACTCAGAAATCCCCTGCAGGGCTACGTCCTTTTCAGATGTGACAGAGGAAAAAGGCGAGGTGGAGGTGTTGCTGTGTATGTTAAGTCTGAGCACAAACCGTCCAGCGGTATTCTACCCACTAATGCTCAACCTACAACAAAATTCGATGCCGTCTATTGCAAGCTGAGCCTATCTGAGTTTTGCCTGCCCGTGTTGGCTGTCTACAGGCCGCCTCTTGCCGACCCCCAGGACGATGCTCATTTACTCGAAGCGATAAGATTCGTTTCAGCTTCGCATGGTACTAGGAGACTTCAACGCTCCCACGATCGATTGGCCCGCATCAATTTGTACAACATCTTCCCGTTTCGGCCCGGCCCTTCTTGACGTGGCTGAAGATTGTTTTCTATCGCAACATGTTGAATATCCGACAAGGCATCGGTCTGGGCAGCAGCCATCTATGCTAGATCTGGTATTCTCCCGCTATCCAAGATCAGTGTCAGACGTATCTGTGTGCGCCCCTCTTGCCAAGAGTGATCATGCGGTCCTGAAGTTCGTCATGCACACAACTTTTTCTACGCCCCGACTACTTCGCTGCCACGTAGAGTCTTCTCTGCAATTAATCTTGAAATTCTAACCGAGGCTTCCGCGCTTCTGGACTGGTGATCCCTGATGACGTTGTCCTCTGTTGACGAACTATGGTCATCCCTCAAAGCATATGTAATCTTTTTGACTGACCAGGCAGTTCCCGTTGGGCTTCCCAAGAAGAAGAAACACAAGCCCTGGGTGACGAAGAAGGTTAAACGAGAACGTCGACTCAGAGATATTGCTTGGGCTGAATTCAAAAATCTGGATTCGACTGCAGCTTTTGAGGTGTACAAAACTCAACGAGACCGAGCCGTGAAAATTGAAAAGAAAGAACGCTTCAGTTATGAATACAAAATCGCGGCAATCCAAAAACCTTCTTTGCCCATGTCCAGCGGAATTCCCGCTTGAACAACCAGATTGCAACGTTGGTAGACTCAACAGGCGTATCGATTGAGGACCCTTATCAACAGAGTCAATTATTTGCCGAGGCTTTTTCAACTATTTTCAAACAAGATGATGGTCGTGAACCCCCTCCATTTGATAGATCGGTACCTCCAATGCTTCGATTGGTCATCACGCGGGACGAAGTCAAACGTGTTATTCAAGGCCTCGATGTCAACAAGGGTCACGGCCCTGACGGTATACACCCACGGGTTATCAAAGCGTTGGCTCCGGTCATCTGCGAGCCCTTAACACGACTATTCAATATGTCATTGGCGACGGGTGTTATACCTGCAGACTGGAGAACAGCAATAATCTGCCCAATTTTCAAGAAAGGGAGCCGCGAAGACCCGCTTAACTACCGACCGGTTTCCTTTACATCAATAATCAGCAAGATGTTCGAAACCATCCTTAAGAAAAGTATGATGCTCCACCTCCTAAACACAGCCTCTATCTCTGATTCCCAACACGGCTTCGTGCCGAAGAGATCATGCTTGACCAACTTACTAGTAATGGAAGAATTGGTGACGCGCATCCTCGATGATAGTGATGCTGTTGACATCGTTTTATTGGACTTTGCCAAAGCTTTTGACTCGGTAAACCACCGCCTATTACTTGTCAAGCTTCAAGCATATAGTTTCCATCCGGATATTATACGATGGGTTGGTGCCTTCCTCTCAGATCGCTCCTTCCAAGTCCAAGTAAATGGTTCGCGGTCCGACGTCTCCAGTGCGAGCAGTGGCGTGCCTCAAAGTTCAGTGCTTGGGCCCTTGTTGTTCTTAGTCTTCATAAATGACTTGCCCGACGACCTCACGCAACACACCCTTCTATTTGCCGACGATATCAAACTGGTCGCTCCTCGCGGTAATATAGAGGATCTTCGTCGATGCCTCCACTAAATTTGGAAGTGGTCTAACGATTGGGACCTGTGTCTGAACGTGTCAAAGTGCTGTCATCTGCCTGTCGGCTCTACTCCTGCAACTCAACTTGATTTCGAGCCGGGTCGTCTGCTGCTGGAGAGGACCGATCAGGTAAAGGACCTGGGTATCTTGGTGGATTTCTCCTTTTCGCCTTCGGCCCAGTGCGTCCATGCTGCCAACAAAGCACGCGGAATTCTGTTCTTGATTCGACGGTCATTCGGAATGCTCACAGCAGCCATATTCCTACCACTCTATGTCACGCTGGTGAGACCCATATTGGAGTATGGGATTCAAGCCTCTTCTCCTTATCTCCTCAAAGACATACAGCATCTCGAAAGAGTCCAGAAGCTGGCTACCCGCATGGTTCATGGTCTCAAAAATTTGTCCTACGAAGAAAGGCTGAGGACGCTCGACCTTATTCTCTTGAAAAAACGCTGCCGCCGTGGTGATCTCATTCTCGCCCACAACATCATAAGCGGAAAGTGTAACCTCTCGAAAGAGCTGTTCTTCACTCCTGCTCCAGAGCGTCGGCTGCGGGGTCATTCCGAAAAGCTCTACCTGCGACGATTTCATCTCAATCGAAGGAGAGGAGCTTTCTTCCGTCCGGGTTGCGGATCCGTGGAACAAGCTGCCAGACGAGATGGTGAAGATGCCGACGACCGCTTTGTTCAAAGCCTCCCTGGACCTCAAGTGGCTGAACTCTTTACATGAACACCACCCTGTACTTAACTCCATATCCCCCTACATGGCCTTGCTATTTGCTTTTGAGCCAAATTAACTAACTAACTAGCTATATATGTATAAATATATATATATATATATATATATATATATATATATATATATATATATATATATATATATATATATATATATATATATATATATATATATATATATATATATATATATAACAGATAGATAGATAGATAGATAGATAGACAGACAGACATAGATTGAGAGGTAGGTAGATAGATAGATAGATAGATAGACAGACAGACAGACAGACAGACAGACAGATAGACAGACAGACAGACAGACAGATAGATAGATAGATAGATAGATAGATAGATAGATAGATAGATAGATAGATAGAGATAGATAGATAGATTCTTTTATTATTTTATTCTTTATTTGTTTCAGTCATTTGACTGCGGTCATGCTAGAGTACTGCCTTTAGTCGAATAAATCGACCCCAGGACTTATATTCTTTTTAAGCCTAGTACTACTTCTACCGCTAAGTTACGGGAACATAAACACACCAATATCGGTTGTCGGACCAACACAGACACATACATATATGCATATATATATATATATATATATATATATATATATATATATATATATATATATATATATATTATATATATATATATATATATATATATATTTCCGTCTACAAGATCCACTCACAAGGCTTTGATCGGCTCGAGGCTTTAGTAGAAGACTATTGCCCAAGGTTCCACGCAGTAGGACTGAACCCGGGACCATGTGGTTGGTAAGCAAGCTACTTACCACACAGCCACTCCTGCGCCTATATATATATATATATATATATATATATATATATATATATATATATATATATTAATAATAGTAAAAACTCTAGAGATGTTTGTGTGTATCCGAAATAGTATATTCTATCTGATTCTTTTCTTCTTTTTTTTTGCATATTTATTTTCATACTTACCATCGGCAGTGTGGTACAAATGTTTGTAATATCTGGACCTCTATTTATTAATGAAAACGATTAAACACCAATGTTGACTGTTATTTCTTGCCGAAAAAGCCATGGCTTTCGTGATATCAGCACACATATACACATACAGAATACACATACATATAATGAATGTCATGGCTTGTCAATCAACACAAACACACGCTATGCGTGACATACACACACATAGTCTTCACAATCTCTAATGAAAAAAAAAACGTCGAGTTTTTGACATACACAATATTTTAATCATTTAGGAATATTTTTAACTGAATCTGATTTCAAAGGTGTAAGCTGTTTGTACAATAAGTATTTATATTTTACCTTTCTTTAAACAGACAATATTTTAATGCTTTTTAAAATTATTTTCAAGTGAATGGCGATCTTTCGCGTGTCATCCAGAGTTCGTTCATTTCTGTAAAATTTTTTTTTTTATTTACTGAATAAATTTTAAACTGAAAGAGAGAAGAAAGTGAAAGATGTATGTACGTGTATATGAAATGGACGTGTGCATGTGAAAGAGAGAGAAAGAGAGAGAGAGAGCGGAAGAAAGAGAGAGAGAGCGGAAGAAAGAGAGGGAGCGAAAGAAAGAGAGGGAGCGAAAGAAAGAGAGAGCGCGGAAGAAAGAGAGAGCGGAAGAGAGAGAGAGTGAGGAAGAGGGAGAAAGTGAGTGAAGGGATGTGTTGTCATATGCGTACATATTTCTTGTATGTACGTGTGTATGTGTATGTATGTGTGTGTGTATGTGTGTGTGTGTGTCTGTGTGTCTGTGAGAGAGAGAGAGAGAGAGAGAGAGAAATTAACAAACAAAACCAGCTGATCTGGATGACAGTTCTGAGAATCAAAGCGACAGCTCTGAGAGTCAAAGCGAAAGATTACCCTAAGGGAATACTATTACAGCATTCAACGTATCTCAGCTCCAAAGATTTGGGTGCTATTTCTAGCTACAACGTAACAGCTATCTGCGATAAAGGACCCAAAATACCTGTTACGCGGTAGCAGGGCGTGCAAGAAATAGCAGCCAAATCTTTCCTTTTCTGGGGAAAGCTGCCGTTTATGCGTGATATCGATGTCACAGTCGTTGAAAGCATGCGAAATAACCCAGAGAAGGAAAAAAACCCATGAAACAAAATTCCGTTGCTGGGAAACTCAGACCTTCCACGTGACCCAACGGATCACGGGTAGTCTAGTCTAGTCTATCTATCTATCTATCTATCTATCTATCTATCTATCTATCTATCTATCTATCTATCTATATATCTATCTATATATATATATATATATATATATATATATATATATATATATATATATATATATGTATATATATATATAATATATAATATATATATACTCTTTTAACCCTTTTACTTGTTTTCAAAGAATGTCTGCTTCTTTGTCCGTAAAAATGAATTGAATTTCTATGTGTTTGTTTGTTTGCCCGTCAAAATGAAAGTAAAGACACCAAATCCGTAGGGGTAGTCTTACCCTAGTTCAGATTCGAAACTGAATCTTTCAATTCACCTTGAGCATACGGCCTTTTCAAACGTCAAAAAGAACCGTGATAAATCGGTGTTCCACTTGACCTGTAGCCTCTTCAGTGCCATCGCAAGTTCACTCACATAATGAGTGACCTGGATTCGGTAAAGCTTATTATTCTATATGATAGTGTTTGTTTGTTTGATTGCTTGTTTGTTTGTATGTTTATCCGCCAAAATGAAAGCAAAGACTGCAAATCTGGAGGAGTTGTCTTACCCTGGCTCAGATTCGAAACTGAATCCTTAAATTCTCCTTGGGCATACGGCCTATTTAAACATGAAAAGGAACTGTGACAAATGAGTGTTCCACTTGACCAGTGGCCTTCTCCGTGCCATCGCACAGTCACCTGGATTCGGTAAATTTATTGTTCTATGTGATATAGCTATTTTTCTAGCTTGTCAGTTCAGATATAAATATACAAACTTCTTTGAGATAGACCGAGATAATCCGACATCAAAGCGGGACGCACGACACACACACAGAGAACTTGACAGGGAAAAGAAAAACATCGACAGATCCACAGAAAGACATTTCACATCAACAACATGCATTCCGACTTACAGATCTGCTTCGCTTTAACTACCGCCTGCTACAGTTAAACTTCTCTTCCACACAACGCCTTGCCTTGCATTCCTGTAATATAGCGCCGAAATTCAGCGCTAACGCTGACTGGACACAGCATCTGTAATTTCATTTGACTATTTCATACTGATATTCTTAATCAAAAAATGTCTCCTAAAAAAAGAGCGTCAAAAAGCGAACACCAAAGAAACCCACGAAGTGCAGCTGAAGATGAAGATGAGAGACGCGCACGGCTTGCAGATGGTCGACAAAGAGATAAAGCTCGACGTGTATCTGGAACTGAACATCAAAGAAATGCATGGTTTGCAGATAGCCAACACAGAATAGCAAGCTTGGTGTGCAGCAGAAAAGGAAGCATACAAAGTTCAAAGAATGCATAACGTGCAGATAGCGAGCAGAGAATGGCAGCTCGATGTGCAGCAGAAATGGAATTTCAAAAAGTTCAAAGAATGCTCAACGTGCAGATAGCGAGCAGAGAATGGCAGCTCGATGTGCAGCAGAAAAGGAAGGTCAAAAAGTTCAAAGAATGCTCAACGTGCAGATAGCGAGCAGAGAATGGCAGTCCGATGTGCAGCAGAAAAGGAAGGTCAAAAAGTTCAAAGAATGCTCAACGTGCAGATAGCGAGCAGAGAATGGCAGCTCGATGTGCAGCAGAAAAGGAAGGTCAAAAAGTTCAAAGAATGCTCAACGTGCAGATAGCGAGCAGAGAATGGCAGTCCGATGTGCAGCAGAAAAGGAAGGTCAAAAAGTTCAAAGAATGCTCAACGTGCAGATAGCGAGCAGAGAATGGCAGCTCGATGTGCAGCAGAAAAGGAAGGTCAAAAAGTTCAAAGAATGCTCAACGTGCAGATAGCGAGCAGAGAATGGCAGATAGATGTGCAGCAGAAAAGGAAGGTCAAAAAGTTCAAAGAATGCTCAACGTGCAGATAGCGAGCAGAGAATGGCAGATCGATGTGCAGCAGAAAAGGAAGTTCAAAAAGTTCAAAGAATGCTCAACGTGCAGATAGCGAGCAGAGAATGGCAGCTCGATGTGCAGCAGAAATGGAAGTTCAAAAAGTTCAAAGAATGCTCAACGTGCAGATAGCGAGCAGAGAATGGCAGTCCGATGTGCAGCAGAAAAGGAAGGTCAAAAAGTTCAAAGAATGCTCAACGTGCAGATAGCGAGCAGAGAATGGCAGATCGATGTGCAGCAGAAAAGGAAGGCCAAAAAGTTCAAAGAATGCTCAACGTGCAGATAGCGAGCAGAGAATGGCAGTCCGATGTGCAGCAGAAAAGGAAGGTCAAAAAGTTCAAAGAATGCTCAACGTGCAGATAGCGAGCAGAGAATGGCAGCTCGATGTGCAGCAGAAAAGGAAGTTCAAAAAGTTCAAAGAATGCTCAACGTGCAGATAGCGAGCAGAGAATGGCAGCTCGATGTGCAGCAGAAAAGGAGTTCAAAAAGTTCAAAGAATGCTCAACGTGCAGATAGCGAGCAGAGAATGGCAGCTCGATGTGCAGCAGAAAAGGAAGTTCAAAAAGTTCAAAGAATGCTCAACGTGCAGATAGCGAGCAGAGAATGGCAGCTCGATGTGCAGCAGAAATGGAAGTTCAAAAAGTTCAAAGAATGCTCAACGTGCAGATAGCGAGCAGAGAATGGCAGCTCGATTTGCAGCAGAAATGGAAGTTCAAAAAGTTCAAAGAATGCTCAACGTGCAGATAGCGAGCAGAGAATGGCAGTCCGATGTGCAGCAGAAAAGGAAGGTCAAAAAGTTCAAAGAATGCTCAACGTGCAGATAGCGAGCAGAGAATGGCAGTCCGATGTGCAGCAGAAAAGGAAGGTCAAAAAGTTCAAAGAATGCTCAACGTGCAGATAGCGAGCAGAGAATGGCAGATCGATGTGCAGCAGAAAAGGAAGGTCAAAAAGTTCAAAGAATGCTCAACGTGCAGATAGCCAACAGAGAATGGCAGCTCGATGTGCAGCAGAAAAGGAAGTTCAAAAAGTTCAAAGAATGCTCAACGTGCAGATAGCGAGCAGAGAATGGCAGCTCGATGTGCAGCAGAAAAGGAAGGTCAAAAAGTTCAAAGAATGCTCAACGTGCAGATAGCGAGCAGAGAATGGCAGCTCGATGTGCAGCAGAAAAGGAAGTTCAAAAAGTTCAAAGAATGCTCAACGTGCAGATAGCGAGCAGAGAATGGCAGCTCGATGTGCAGCAGAAAAGGAAGTTCAAAAAGTTCAAAGAATGCTCAACGTGCAGATAGCGAGCAGAGAATGGCAGCTCGATGTGCAGCAGAAAAGGAAGTTCAAAAAGTTCAAAGAATGCTCAACGTGCAGATAGCGAGCAGAGAATGGCAGCTCGATGTGCAGCAGAAATGGAAGTTCAAAAAGTTCAAAGAATGCTCAACGTGCAGATAGCGAGCAGAGAATGGCAGCTCGATTTGCAGCAGAAAAGGAAGTTCAAAAAGTTCAAAGAATGCTCAACGTGCAGATAGCGAGCAGAGAATGGCAGTCCGATGTGCAGCAGAAAAGGAAGGTCAAAAAGTTCAAAGAATGCTCAACGTGCAGATAGCGAGCAGAGAATGGCAGTCGATGTGCCAGAAAAGGAAGTTCAAAAAGTTCAAAGAATGCTCAACGTGCAGATAGCGAGCAGAGAATGGCAGATCGATGTGCAGCAGAAAAGGAAGGTCAAAAAGTTCAAAGAATGCTCAACGTGCAGATAGCGAACAGAGAATGGCAGCTCGATGTGCAGCAGAAAAGGAAGTTCAAAAAGTTCAAAGAATGCTCAACGTGCAGATAGCGAGCAGAGAATGGCAGCTCGATGTGCAGCAGAAAAGGAAGGTCAAAAAGTTCAAAGAATGCTCAACGTGCAGATAGCGAGCAGAGAATGGCAGCTCGATGTGCAGCAGAAAAGGAAGTTCAAAAAGTTCAAAGAATGCTCAACGTGCAGATAGCGAGCAGAGAATGGCAGCTCGATGTGCAGCAGAAAAGGAAGGTCAAAAAGTTCAAAGAATGCTCAACGTGCAGATAGCGAGCAGAGAATGGCAGTCCGATGTGCAGCAGAAAAGGAAGTTCAAAAAGTTCAAAGAATGCTCAACGTGCAGATAGCGAGCAGAGAATGGCAGCTCGATGTGCAGCAGAAAAGGAAGTTCAAAAAGTTCAAAGAATGCTCAACGTGCAGATAGCGAGCAGAGAATAGCAGCTCGATGTGCTGCAGAAAAGGAAGGTCAAAAAGTTCAAAGAATGCTCAACGTGCAGATAGCGAGCAGAGAATGGCAGCTCGATGTGCATGAGAAATGGAAGTTCAAAAAGTTCAAAGAATGTACAACTTGCAGATATCGAGCAGAGAACGGCAGTCCGATGTGCAGCAGAAAAGGAAGTTCAAAAAGTTCAAAGAATGCTCAACGTGCAGATAGCGAGCAGAGAATAGCAGCTCGATGTGCTGCAGAAAAGGAAGGTCAAAAAGTTCAAAGAATGCTCAACGTGCAGATAGCGAGCAGAGAATAGCAGCTCGATGTGCTGCAGAAAAGGAAGGTCAAAAAGTTCAAAGAATGCTCGACGTGCAGATAGCGAGCAGAGAATGGCAGTCCGATGTGCAGCAGAAAAGGAAGTTCAAAAAGTTCAAAGAATGCTCAACGTGCAGATAGCGAGCAGAGAATGGCAGCTCGATGTGCAGCAGAAATGGAAGTTCAAAAAGTTCAAAGAATGCTCAACGTGCAGATAGCGAGCAGAGAATGGCAGTCCGATGTGCAGCAGAAAAGGAAGTTCAAAAAGTTCAAAGAATGCTCAACGTGCAGATAGCGAGCAGAGAATGGCAGCTCGATGTGCAGCAGAAAAGGAAGGTCAAAAAGTTCAAAGAATGCTCAGCGTGCAGATAGCGAGCAGAGAATGGCAGATCGATGTGCAGCAGAAAAGGAAGTTCAAAAAGTTCAAAGAATGCTCAACGTGCAGATAGCGAGCAGAGAATGGCAGTCCGATGTGCAGCAGAAAAGGAAGGTCAAAAAGTGCAAAGAATGCTCAACGTGCAGATAGCGAGCGGAGAATGGCAGTCCGATGTGCAGCAGAAAAGGAAGGTCAAAAAGTTCAAAGAATGCTCAACGTGCAGATAGCGAGCGGAGAATGGCAGTCCGATGTGCAGCAGAAGAGGAAGGTCAAAAAGTTCAAAGAATGCTCAACGTGCAGATAGCGAGCAGAGAATGGCAGATCGATGTGCAGCAGAAAAGGAAGTTCAAAAAGTTCAAAGAATGCTCAACGTGCAGATAGCGAGCAGAGAATGGCAGCTCGATGTGCAGCAGAAATGGAAGTTCAAAAAGTTCAAAGAATGCTCAACGTGCAGATAGCGAGCAGAGAATGGCAGCTCGATGTGCAGCAGAAAAGGAAGGTCAAAAAGTTCAAAGAATGCTCAACGTGCAGATAGCGAGCAGAGAATGGCAGCTCGATGTGCAGCAGAAAAGGAAGGTCAAAAAGTTCAAAGAATGCTCAACGTGCAGATAGCGAGCAGAGAATGGCAGCTCGATGTGCAGCAGAAATGGAAGTTCAAAAAGTTCAAAGAATGCTCAACGTGCAGATAGCGAGCAGAGAATGGCAGCTCGATGTGCAGCAGAAAAGGAAGGTCAAAAAGTTCAAAGAATGCTCAACGTGCAGATAGCGAGCAGAGAATGGCAGCTCGATGTGCAGCAGAAAAGGAAGGTCAAAAAGTTCAAAGAATGCTCAACGTGCAGATAGCCAACAGAGAATGGCAGCTCGATGTGCAGCAGAAAAGGAAGTTCAAAAAGTTCAAAGAATGCTCAACGTGCAGATAGCGAGCAGAGAATGGCAGCTCGATGTGCAGCAGAAAGGAAGGTCAAAAAGTTCAAGAATGCTCACGTGCAGATAGCGAGCAGAGAATGGCAGCTTGATGTGCAGCAGAAAGGAAGTTCAAAAAGTTCAAAGAATGCTCAACGTGCAGATAGCGAGCAGAGAATGGCAGCTCGATGTGCAGCAGAAAAGGAGGTCAAAAAGTTCAAAGAATGCTCAACGTGCAGATAGCGAGCAGAGAATGGCAGCTCGATGTGCAGCAGAAAAGGAAGTTCAAAAAGTTCAAAGAATGCTCAACGTGCAGATAGCCAACAGAGAATGGCAGCTCGATGTGCAGCAGAAAAGGAAGGTCAAAAAGTTCAAAGAATGCTCAACGTGCAGATAGCGAGCAGAGAATGGCAGCTCGATGTGCAGCAGAAAAGGAAGGTCAAAAAGTTCAAAGAATGCTCAACGTGCAGATAGCGAGCAGAGAATGGCAGATCGATGTGCAGCAGAAAAGGAAGGTCAAAAAGTTCAAAGAATGCTCAACGTGCAGATAGCGAGCAGAGAATGGCAGCTCGATGTGCAGCAGAAAAGGAAGTTCAAAAAGTTCAAAGAATGCTCAACGTGCAGATAGCGAGCAGAGAATGGCAGCTCGATGTGCAGCAGAAAAGGAAGGTCAAAAAGTTCAAAGAATGCTCAACGTGCAGATAGCGAGCAGAGAATGGCAGCTCGATGTGCAGCAGAAAGGAAGGTTCAAAAGTTCAAAGAATGCTCAACGTGCAGATAGCGAGCGGAGAATGGCAGTCCGATGTGCAGCAGAAGAGGAAGGTCAAAAAGTTCAAAGAATGCTCAACGTGCAGATAGCGAGCGGAGAATGGCAGTCCGATGTGCAGCAGAAGAGGAAGGTCAAAAAGTTCAAAGAATGCTCAA
>NW_021832809.1:0-32624 GCF_006345805.1 Octopus sinensis
CCGCCATTCGTGACAAATCACATACAGACATTCTACACTCAATCATATACAGATTACTATATATATATATATATATAGTATATATATATATATATATATATATATATATATATATATATATATACATTATACATATACATATGTTGTGTGGTGTGTGGTGTATATATATATATATATACGAAAATAAACAAAAGACGAAAGCAGGTGGAGTACAAACAAACAATGTATTAGTATGGCGCACAGGAATAGAAATAAAACAAGTCGTTTACGTTCGAGCCTACGCTCTTCGACAGAAAGATACATTGAAAAGAAACAAGGAGAGAAAAAAAATTGCGTGTAGGGGCTAACGATCCAACATTATATATATATATATATATATATATATATATATATAATATATATATAGTATATATAATATATATATAATATATATATATATCCCATTCTGTGAGTGTGTGTGTATATATGCATGTTTAATATGTCTGCGTGAACATACTGGAATTCGTTGGACAGTTTCTCAGAGCTGCCTTCTACAAAAGGTACATATATTTTAGTTTTAGCTAACAAACTTCAAGCACTGTGTTCGAGATAATAATTTTATTAATCAATTGAAAGAAAAATCATTAACATTAATGAAAATCTTAAATTGCAAAAATGTTTTATGCTTGGCAATATATCGTAGACGTTAACATAAAATTCAACTTCACTTATGAATTAATAAATATGTTTATATTGACCAGCAAACTTGAGTGTCATATATTTCCTTACCACTGAGAAAATCATAGTCTGTGTGACATTGATAATTTATTGGTACGTTTGACACATCTTTTCAACACAGCAACAATGCATCCGTTGATCTGGTGGCGACAAATACGGACATTAAAACTGTTAATTCTTAAGGTATGGCCCCTTTAAAATAAAAGTCGAGTAGATTAAAGTGACAGTGTTAGTCGTCATAAAGTACTTCTAGAAATAACTGTATTCATCGAGAGTGTTCAGATGTTATTGTTGTTATATTTGTTTAACAACAATCCTTCTATTGACGATAGTTTCTGTAGTGTCAGAAAATTATCGTCAGAGGATCCAACATGGAAATACTCTCGTTAGGTAGAACGAAATAGCTGCAAAATCTCTCTTAAGTCGTCCCATAACGATTTTAAAATAATATGACGTATTGGGCAACGTAGAGTCTGATATACAGACATACGGGACTCTCACGATAGAACATCTTTGATCAGACTTCTGCTCGTGAAGAGCTCATTTTGTATTACAACGAGAACAGTAACAGTCTTCACATCACTGAGACTGCTGTTGTTGTTGTTAAGCAACAAGACGGGTAAGGATGATTAGGTGATGTTCTAGGGCTTAGGGGCGGGAGACCCCAGACCTTAGAAAAAAACTTTGGTCGTCTTGTAGTCGAGGGCTCTTCGTTGACGCCTGACACCACTGGGAGGTGGCCCTCTAAGTCGCTGGAAATGGAGATCTCCAGGTCCAAATTCTTGAACGGCTGCTGTTGCTGCTGCTACAGTTGCTGTTGTTGCTGCTGCTGCTGTTGTTGTTGTTATTTAGTTTGAGACTAGCTTTGATTGTGCAGACATATGATTGAAGATATTCCAGCGGTTATCATCCCATCTTTTACTCTAACAAATTGTATCTAGGACTACATTATGCAAGGTACTCTTCCCTTTTCTTAGGACGGTGGATTGTGATTTGGGTAAGACTTGGCAGCTAACTGTAGATGGACAAACGACCACGAAAATATTCTCTCAAAAGTACAACGCGTGTGAATGCAGCGAAAATGTTTAATAAATGACCAGAGTACTTCAGAAAATAACAGACACATTTCTTCCCATGACGCCCATATAAATTTGCTATTGAACTGATCATTTCTCGTATCCTTCATCATAATTGACAATATTGTACACTCTACAAAATTCCTATTATAACGTTACGACTGGGTGCTGAAAAGTTCCTGGCTTGAAGGGTGTCGCGAAAGGCCTGGTTGGAAGCCCAACCCTCCTGGCTGGAGGCCCAATACCTTACAGGGCATAAGAAGATAAGGACTTCTGCTATAAGTGTGTAAATATGAGAGGGGAATATGTTGAATAAAATTGTAATCAACTGATCCACTGTATTTTCTTTTACCCAAAGCCAGAAACTTTTCAGCAGCACCTCGTATAATCTAATACTGTACTGTTTCATCTTTAACGAATCAGACGCAATTCTTAACCGACATTCTGTTCATGAAAATTAAAAACAACGTTAGTTCAGCTAGTTTCGCTGGCTATATCAACGGACTATCACACCCAAGAGTGTGATAATGAAGTGATGTAGCCAAACCCACAAAACAAATCGTTCACAGAATCTCGTTAGCTAAGCAACAAAAAGGTATCCCAAGAACGTATTTGACCACAATCTACCATTACACGCTTAAGAGACTAATGATGATTATAAGATTTATGTTGTGTCACGTATAATGTATTATCCAACAAGGAGGATTATAAATGTCATTCGATTTGTTAATTAATGCAACCAAACATTCTTGTAAGTCACGCTTTCAGTCTTAGAAATGAAGGTTTGCAGTGGATAATTAGAATCTGAATAAAAATGAACGGGTCACGACTAGAAATTTTTTTTAACCATAGGTTTCACAAAAATACCACCAGATAATAAATAAATTGCTCTACTGATCAAAGGAAAGCCGACAGCATGAATAAGAGGGTACGAACATTCAGAATATCAACATATTTGAGCGATGTAGTAAGGACCAGTAGCTGTGCAGATTCGTTAGAATGCTAGTGTTTCACTCAGTGCATCGCTCAACGCAAGAGTGTGTATGACCCGACGCCACGTGTTTGTATGCGTGTCTGTATATCCATCCGTATATTCTTATAGGGTGGCACGTGTGCTTGTGAACTTTTAAGTGTATATCTATATTTGGGTAAGTATGCAATTGTGTGAACGTGTGTATATGTATTATTATAATTATTATTATTATTATTATTATTATTATTATTATTATTATTATTATTATTATTGAGTGAGAGAGCAGTGCATGCCATCAAAGTGACACTGGAGAAAAATACACGAAGCTCAGTATACCCATCATGATTACCCATCTGATAAGGGTACACGAGGCGCTTACATGCATCACAACAATATGTGCGTGACATAATGATCTCATATCAAAATAAACAGCGAATGACCTTGCAGGTGGGGGCCCAGTTAGAATCTTTTTCATGTCCCTGAATAAGGGTTGTTTAAGGATGATGAACAAAACACCCATGTTTCCACAGGTGAATTACCCAAACCCCAAAGAATTCCTCTCAACACATGGCTATGATGCTCCCCGACTACTTCTGCTCGTGATCAGAGATGCACATATCGTCAGCCACTAAGGGACATGCTCAAATGGTTAAAATCAAGCGACAATCATATCTGGTATTGAGCAGAATATTTGCTGTATTATTATTATTATATTATTATTATTATTATTATTATTACTATTACTATTATTATTATTATTGTTATTATTATTATTATTATTATTATTATTATTATTATTATTATTATTATTATTATTATTATTATTATTATTATTATTATAATCATTATAGGCGTCGCTCAGTATACAATATCGTGGGGTTGTTGATTGAAGATATTGTACTGTTTGTCAAGTCACAACAAGGACCTCAAACAGTACTTTACGCAATGCCGACTCTTGCAATACATCTAGATTGTAGGATATTTCTAAAGTTTTAGATGTTTTTGGGTTTTATTTTCAGATTGGATGGTATTGAACCCAATGATCCGATGACAATTCTCAGGTCTCAATATTTATCAAATTTTCTCTTTCTTTCATGATGATGTGTTGATCTCCTGGCACCGCTATGTCGATTATTAGCCACTCGTTTGGCCCTCGTAAAGGTTACTATATCCGGCCTTCGGTGCTCTAACACTGTCTGGAAATCCAAGTCCCAGAGGATTTTTGCCTTCCCATTTTCGTCCATTACCTTTTCCGGTGTATGTTGGTACCAAGTACCTGTTACCCCATATCCATATTTACGGTATAGTAGCCAGTGGAGGTTTTGAGATTTGTCGTGTTATTATTATTATTATTATTATTATTATTATTATTCTATGTTTGACTTTTGCTTTATATTTGTACAAGTTGGCTCCAAGTCTCACCCAGAGACCTCAAGAGACAACAGGTTGGAAGTTAATGTTGTTGTTATGCCTAGTGTGCCATATATTTGGGTGGGGGTTGTGTTGTTCTAGTGAATGTCAAAAAAAAAATTATGTTTGTTTTAAACCCTGAGATTACATAGAAAGTGTTTTGCGTAGGATATGAGCAGTACCCATGAGCACTATCTTTTGAATTTCTGCCATTTTGGGGTTTCCTGGTATCTGAGTTAGGTAGCAATCAGCCCCTTTCGCTATCATTCCCAGGGCACCTATGGCAACAGGTATTGTTTTTGTTTTTAAGGTGGCGAGCTGGCAGAAACGTTTGCACGCCGGGCGAAATGCGTAGCCGTATTTCGTCTGCCGTTACGTTGTGAGTTCAAATTCCGCCGAGGTCGACTTTGCCTTTCATCCTTTCGGGGTCGATGAATTAATTACCAGTTACGCAGTGGGGTCGATGTAGTCGACTTAATCTGTGTGTCTGTCCTTGTTTGTCCTCTCTGTGTTTAGCCCCTTGTGGGTAGTAAAGAAATAGGTATTGTTTTAGTTTTCAGGTTCCACATTTTGCTGATTTCTATTTCAAGATCTTTATATTTGCTCAGTTATTATTATTATTATTATTATTATTATTATTATTATTATTATTATTATATTATTATTATTAATATGAGCATCATCATCATCATCATCATCATCATCATCATCATCATCATCATCATCATCATCATCATTATTATTATTTTCAGTAGTCTTATTTTTATCACGTGCTTTCATTACACTGCCGAGCGCAGCTCTGTGTGACTTTGATATATGCTGAGGTTTGCTGTGGTGCCATTATTTTCACTGTATTGTAGGTGTTTTACGTAGGTCGTGTGCTGTACCTAGTAAAGGTATTTTCTATATGTTATATATATTCGTAAGTACTGGTGTTTTGGTTATGTATTTGTCTAAAAGTTTTTGAAGCATACCTAATGCACCTCTTATCATAGGAATTTTTTCTGTTTTTAGGCTCCACATTCTGATTATCTCTACTTCCAGATCTTTGTATTTTTGAAAGTTTCTCCGTTCTTTTAAAGATACATTGTCATCTGTTGAGATAAGATGACTAATTCCTAGCTAAGAAATAATATAACTGAATATATTCCTTCTTAGCCAGGACGAGATAGCCAGAGACTATATGACTTATTGTATCTTCTCTGCAGTTACTTGTATTTTTCTTCATAATGTGTTTCTGGTAGTTTCTGATGGGGAGTCTTTGATCTTGTGCAGTAACTAAAAATCTTTCATTTTGTGCTTTCAGTCCTGAGCTTCCCAACCATCGTTGGGATTTTACTTTGTCTATTTCTTTTCTGTTTAACTTATCCCAGTATTTGCCATGTAAAGGCTTTTCTTGCCATTATTTTATCAAAGTATTTTTTGTCCCAGTTTTAGTTTGGATTTATGAGTCGTTTTACAGTTTTTGTTGTTTCCTTTTTTTCTGCATAACTGACTTCTTTCTTGCATTTATCAGTTTCCTTAAGTACTTGACACATTTTTTTGTTTTGCTCGTGTTTTGCGGCTATTTGTACTAGTTTTCCTTGCTTCTGAATTAGGTATCTCTGTAATACTACGGTGATTATTTTATAATAGTTTTCCAGTTGTATAAGGCTTCTACTACCTTCAGCTCGTTGTAAAACCTTTCTATGTCAGATTTTAGGTGGTGCATCCTAAATATGTCATTATTTTTCTTGTTTTCCTGTCTAGATTAGTTCATTTAGAGTCCAATTAAGAATATCGTAACTGTAACTTATAACTTGGACAGCTAGAGTATTGATACCTACTATCTTGTTTTTCGCATTGAGCTCTGGTTTAAGTATTGATCTAACTTGTCTATAGTATTCCTTCCTTATCTTCTCTTTCATTCGTGTGTGTTGTACCGTACCTAGTTCATTGACTCCTAAGTATTTGTCTGTCTGGCTTTGGTCTAATTCTCTTATTTCATTTGCTTTATCTAGAATGATATTGTTACTCTTTAACTAGTTTTTCTCAGTCGAATTTCATGATTATTTCTTTGGTGAATCGATACACTGCCTGTCTGTATAATTATTATTGTATAACTGTTCAATATTTGGTAGATTGAGGCAAATTTCTACCACATCGCCTGCTACACCTCCGTCTCACTAGGTTGTGTGCAGCATCGTGCGTTCTTTTCTGCTGTTGGGAGAGTGCGAATTCTTCCACGTACTTTATTGTTTTAGCATTTTTTCCTTGAGGTATGGTGCTGTCTTTTGTTGTGTTACTACTTGTATTGTATGTTGAGTGTGTAATGCTTTGATTTTCTAGCTTGCTAGTGGAAGTTTATATCACTGGGTAAATGCGGTATAGAGTGTCTTGTATTTATGGGTTGTTTGGTTACATTGTATTATTGGATTGATAGTGTCTTGTATAGGATGTGAGCTGTTCCTAGCAGGGCTATTTTTTGGACAGTGTACCCTGTTCAGGACCCAGGTATAGCTTCTACATTTTTGCCCATATGATTTTTTATCATGCCCAATGCTCCAATTATTATTGGTATTGTTTTTACTTTCATGCCCCATATTTTGAATACTTTAATTTCGAGGTCTTCGTAAGACAATTTTTGATCAGAAGGGACTGCAATGTCTATCAGTAAGCAGGTGTTTTCCCCCTAATCTTTGACTATTGTGTCTGAGCGATTATCTTGTTTTTAGTCATGAATAACCATGGGATTGCACCTAGAAAGTTACCCTCCGAGGCACAAGTCCGTGCAAGGTTGTTTATGGAAGACCAGCAGTCGCCCATGCATACCAGCTTCCCCTCTCTACGCCACTGATGTTATCCAAGGGAAAGGCAAAGGCTGATACAGCTTGACACCAGTGACGTCGCAACTAATTTCTACAGCTGAGTGAACTGGAGTAACGTGAAATAAAGTGACTTGCTGAAGAACACAACACACCGCCCGGTCCGGGAAACGAATTTCACTACAGCATGATTGTGAGCCCGACGCTCTAACCACTGAGCCATGCGTCTTCACACATACATATACCTACCTACCGCTACATACATACATACATACATACATACATACATACATACATACATACATACATACATACATACATACATACATACATATGCCAGTGTACTAGAATATACTTGTGTATACTTGTGTATATAAATTCATATGCACAAATCATTTTCTTTACCCTTCATTTTTTAACTAGTTCAAGAAGGAGCCATATTTCAACCTGTCAACGACAGCCTTTAAGTAAAATGATAACTATTTCTTTGATTATTCTGAAATTAAGGCCGAATATGTTTTAATCTCCAACAAAATGTGTCAGCGATCATCAGTCAGCTATGGCTAATACCTAAATATAATGGCTATTGAATGTCTATAGAATCAACCGCAACATATTTTAAGTATCACTTATTTACTACTGCAGTTTGGTAAATGTCAGAAATTTTCCCGTTTATGTTTTTCTCCACCATTAATCTTTCTTATTTTGTTGTTTATATCATTTCGTACTGTGAAGGAAAAGGTTAACCCCATGCTGATTTCAGTCTGCATCCTGGTTTCAGTTTCGGTTGCCATTTTCATATACATACATACATACATACATTTATATATATATATATATATATATTATATATATATATACATAGCATTTAACTTTACTTGTTTCGTTTGAGAAAGTCATGAACATATTTATCGCGTTTTCTTTCTGTTTTATATTCATAAATTTGTGCCCAAGGAAGTGTAAGTACTCAAGACAGAAGGAAAAAAATGTAGATCATCAACACATTTTTCTAGCGTGCTTATGTCGAGATAGATTGAGGTTGATGTACACATACACACACGCGCATATTTTGATATATATGTATATATGTGTGTGTATATTTACATATATATATGTATGTATTATGTATGTATATATATGTATATATTATTATTATATATTATATATATATATATACACATATTATACATACATACATACATACATACATATATAGGGGTAAAATAAGAAAAGTCACGAAAATGCATATTGTAGATATAAAATATATATATATATATATACATATTCATTTTTATGCACGTGTATATGATATGTATAATATATATATCTTTTTATATCTACAATATGCATTTTCGTTGACTTTTCTTATTTTACCCTTACACTTCCACGTGTATTTTATATTCTTTTTCAAAACATATTTCTACTACATAATATATATATATATATATATATATATATACATCGACATATTCTCTAAATTATATTAACGCTTTCTCTATGAAAAAATAGAGACCGTGAGTTACAGATTTTCGAATCATTGGGTTCATTATAAATAGCTGCAGAACTGTCTTGAATCGTCCGTCACCTTCTAAAATCTACTTGAGAATTACGTTAAGGTTAGATGGGACTGTGGAATGCTCAGCCACTTTGCACGTTAGTTCAGTGAGTAAGTCGTTCTGTTGACCGAACAACTAGACGTGCATACGTCGAGACCTAAGGGAGTGTCTATCAATATGCCTGTGTGTGTGTATGTGTTTGTGTATGCGTGTGCGTGGGCGCGTATATGCGACTGTAAATGCTTATGCCTGTGTGCGTGCATTTGTGTGTATGTGCGTATGATATTTATTATTTTAAAATTTCACTACTGTCAGGTATTACGGTGTGCAAATGGTTATCTTTAAAGTCAGTTACTTTTTGGACGAGAAAATTATATTTAACTCCATCATTCATGTCGAATGGTAGAATTTAATGGTAGAGTTGGTTTGAATATATCTCAATACATGTGAAGAATTTTAATGTAGGTGCAAAACAAGGCGGGAAAATTAACACTCGAATAACAAAGGTAGAGCAAAATACTGTTCTATTAAAGCCGAACAAAAAATACGAAAAAACTCCAGTTTCTTCGACTGAGACAGACAGACAGACAGACAGTCAGACAGACAGACAGACAGGCATGCAGACAGGCAGGCAGACAGACAGACAGACAGACAGACAGACAGACAGACAGACAGATAGATAGATAGATAGATAGATAGATAGATAGATAGATAGATAGATGGATATATATATATATATAGATAGATAGATAGATAGATAGATAGATAGATAGATAGATAGATAGATAGATAGATAGTGGCACCTAGGGCACGTGTCTTCTACAATAGCCTCGAGCCGATCAAAGCCCTGTGAGTGGATTTGGTAGACGGAAACTGAAAGAAGCCCGTCGTATATATGTATATATATATATATATGTGTGTGTGTGTATGTGTGTGTGTGTTTGTGTGTCTGTGTTTATTCCCCCCAATATCACTTGACAACCGATGCTGGTGTGTTTACGTCTCCGTAACTTAGCGGTTCGGCAAAATAGAACGATAGAATAAATACTAGGCTCACAAAGAATAAGTCCTGGCGTCGATTTGCTCTACTAAAGGCGCTACTCCAGCATGGCCACAGTCAAATGACTGAAACAAGTAAAAGAGTAAAAGAGTAAATATATATATGAGTGTAAATGAGTGTATATATACATACATACATATATATATATATATATATATAATAGTAAAAGCAATTAAGATCCAAGTGAGTTCTATTGAATTCACTCGAATGCGGTACTTAACTTAGATGCACCATAAAACTATATGGTATTAACCATAAAATAATGTGGGGTGATTATAAACAAGATAAAAGCAACAAGAATGGATTAGTTTTTCAGTACAATTGTTTCATACGAAAACCACCTTTATTAAAAGCTGCAAATATTGCAGCAAATACAAGTGTCCCGTACTCATCAGCCAAAACACATATGAGTTCTCCAAGCATCCTAGTGGGTGAGGCTACACTCATTAAGTATCTAATTTGATTTTATCCGAGTTACCTTTGCTCTGGTCTATATTTTTATTTGTATGGTTAGGCTTGTACGTTAGATTTGTAGTTACCGTAAATCTATTTCTACTTTTATTTCGGGCGTGGTCTATATTCTGGGATCTCCTTATTTATGCACTTTAATAGATACGCGCCTACCAATTTATTCACCTCAGCCGAATCACTGGAACCCATTACCCAGAATTACAAGGTGGTCTATATAGGGATGATGATCTGTTTGTTAGCCCTAGTAATAATAATTCTAGCATTGAAAGGATTAGAAAGAAAATTAATAAGTTCTTTAAAGATTTCAACCTTAGCATAACTTATGAACCAGGCACTAAAATAGTCAATTTCCTAGATATTACATTAGACCTTAACTCTAAGCTGCATTACCCATTTAGAAAGGAAGGTGAAGTCACGAGATACGTAAATAAATTATCCAATCATCCCCCAAATATAATTAAATCTTTGATTGGAAATATTTCCTAAAGAATCTCTAAATTATCATCCAATAATGATATATTTAACTCTCATTCTGAGCATTATAATGCGGCGTTATCTAAGGCAGGATACAACCAAAAGATTACCTTTATTGATAAGGAGAGCTTACATATTCCTAATAAAGGAGGTAACAGTAACCACGTAAACAACAATATAGACCACGCCCGAAATAAAAGTAGAAATAGATTTACGGTAACTACAAATCTAACGTACAAGCCTAATCATACAAATAAAAATATAGACCAGAGCATAGGTAACTCGGATAAAATCAAATTAGATAAATCAAAGAAGCATACAAATAATAGTAATAAATACAATGACTCTGGTGAGATTAGTAATAATTCAACTAACCCTAATTCTAATTCAAGGAAATTTAATAAGAAAGATATAATCTGGCTGAATATTCCTTTCAACTGTGCGATTCTATCGGATATACAAAGCAGATTTGTATATCTAGGTGTAACTGTAGAATTAGGTCAAAATGCCCGGCACCTGGTCTGTGCGGGATAAATAACGTAATCTATAAATGTACCATAACTACTGAGAATAGCAAATTTCTTTATTTAGGTTGTACTATAAATTTTAAGAAAAGAGTTAGCAATTATATCCTCTTTTAAGTTACGTCATAAAGCTGGTAGCACCACACTTTCAAGTAAGATCTGGGGACTCAAAAATAATAATATTAAATATAACCTTAATTGGGAAATAGTTAGAAGAGCGATGCCTTATAGAAATAACAGAGTTGGTTGCCAACTCTGCTCCATGGAGACGTATGAAATTCTAATGCATAGAAAAAATAAGAATTTGTTAAATAACCGTATAGAATTGAGTCACTCTTGTATTCACGCAAAAATGAAGACTCTAAACTATTTTAAATAAAAATCGTATAGAATAATCGTATGGAGCTAGATCTATCTTGCTTTTACTAATAAAACAAAACTCTAATATATTTTTAAATAGATAGCTGCGAGCTCTTACACTATGGTTATTTCTTTCTTTCTAACTACACCTGATTTGGAACATAAAGAAATAAATAGTATTTGTACGTTGCCAAAAAAAGTTTAATTGACTATATAGTTAATTTAATTTAATCTAATTTAGGTAACACAACTTAAATCAAATAAGTTACTAATACTTCATAATTCTATTATAAATTTAAATAAGTAATGCTACTCCCTTAAAAGTAGTATAAGAAATTTCATTATGATAAGCAATACTCTCACACCTTTTAATTGACCTACAGTCTGTCATTGTATAAATAGTAACAATAATAAATAAATAAATTAAATGACCTCCTTTCTAGTATTGCACTTGAATCTTTTAATGTATTTTCCTCTAGTGATAGCCTTTGACCCCTTTATCCCTTCCCTTGTTCTCTTTAGATTCTTATATCTGCTTTAGCTCCGTCGGATTGGCAATTAACAGCTGTATACTGGTCAAAAGTAATGTTCTCCTTTATAAATCTTAGATTCTTGCAAATCTAAGCCAGACTGTCTGTCTCCACAGAAAGATACCTTTCTGTGTAGGTGGGTACCTGCAACCCCTTCCCTCTCAGTTATCCCAGAATGCTCTATGTGGGAGGTTTTTCTATGCTCCACATAATTCCTTCAGCCATTATAATTCTAACATAGCAGTTTTGTGAAATGAACAGAAGTGTGACAAGTATCTTATCATATATCAGGAAATTATACCCACCTTATTATGGATCAATCATGGATGGATTCATCGTCTGTGAATATGAAATATCTCCTCATATCTCCGGTAATTGCACCTACATTATTGATGGATTCACCTTTTCTGTGAAGCTAACAAGCTTTTTTAAAGCCAGTTATAAGACTGTGCATCATTAGAGAACTTTGGAAGTCTGCTTACAATCTAAATTTGCTTTTTATAGAACTATCTTCGATACTTCATGAGCGTAGCCTCACCCACTAGGATGCTTGGAGAACTCATATGTGTTTTGGCTGATGAGTACGGGACACTTGTATTTGCTGCAATATTTGCAGCTTTTAATAAAGCTGGTCTTCGTATGAAACAATTGTACTGAAAGACTAATCCATTCTTGTTGCTTTTTTCTTGTATATATATATATATATATATATATATATATTATATTTTATATTTTATATATATATATTATATGCATGCATGTATGCATGTTTGTATATATGCATCTATACATGTATACAACCATACACTCACACAGATATAAGAAGGAGAAATACAAAGAGAGAGAGACAGAGAGACAGTGAGAATACGGAAAGAATGCGTCTTTGTATACTGTAATCCCTCACGATACCGCAGTTCACTTATCGCGGTATCGCGGGGATTTTTGGAACGTAACACCCGCGAATTTCGAGGAATTACTGTTTATGCACGTCTAATGTGCACACGTAAATATGAATATGTATAATATATATATATAATATATATATATTATATATATATATATATATATGCGCACACATACATATGCATACATGAATCTATGTATGTATATGATTATATGATGTTATGCTGATGCCACCAGAGTAAAATTTATTAATCTTCTCTTGTAATATATGCTGGCAAGGTGCCATTTCTTTACTGGAATACAGACAATAATTTCTAATGCCTGTGAAGACGCTGTTGTTTATCAGGGTGGTCATATGGTATAATTGTTAGTCAAATAGTTATAGTCTACATGGAGTTCACTAAATGAAAGACCGCTGTTTTACTAGCCAAGCTAAGTTACTTCACAGTTTGCAGGCTTATTTACGTATTTTTCAATAGGAACGTCTGAACGAGTTTGTGTATGTGCGCCGAGCGCAGCATATATGTATGCGTGTATGATGCAGTAAGTGCGCGCGTGTGTGTGTGTGTGTGTGTGTGTGTGTGCTGGTGTGTGCAGAGGAAAAAACATCTCAACACAATATTGGTTAATGGACTTTCCAGTCATGCATTTAAAGCAGACATGCATTAACAAATAAAGTTAAAAGAAAGAAAACAGAGGGGAAAAAATACAAATCTGTTCCCTGTGTGAGTATCCTACTTAATAAGTTTTGTTATCATACATACACACAAACACACCTACATTAATACACACACACATACGAATGCACACACATCCCTACCTCTCATTCTCACTCTATTTCTCTCTCTTTCTCTCTCTCTCTCTCTCACCCGGTCACTCGCTCGCTCTTTCTTATCTGGGCGTGTTTGTATTCAAATATTCACGCGCACGCGCACACACACGTATATATGTATATATATATACCCACACATACACACACGCACATATGTAAATGTGCGTGTGTATACATATATATACGCATATATGTACATAAATGTGTATGTAAATAGATATATATGTATAAATACACATACATGTACACTAACACGCACAAATACACACGCTTATATATATATATATGTATGTACAGATTGTGTATATAAGTAGACAATCATATGAATAAATGTAAGATTACGTATGTGTATGAGTGTATATATATATGTATGTATATATATATATATATATATATATATATTATATATATATATATATATATATATATATATAATATATATATATATATATATATATATATATATATATATATATATATATATATATATATATATATATATATATATATATCACAAGTTGGTTCTTTCCATTTATCTTCCAGTGTCTATGACTTCGTGTCATAGCTCCAGATATTTCGTTGATCACTTAGTTGAAAACTTTCCCGCTAAAACTAATTTCTGTGTTTTTTTAACCGAGTATGTCCATGCACATATACACATTGATACATATTTATTATATTTTATTATACTATATCATATCAAATTATATTGATTTCAAATTTTGGCACAAGGCCAGCAATTTCAACGAGTGTTAATTTCGGTTTGATATCCTGTAATTTAGAATTTTTATTCTCTGATCGTATCGTATAAATTTGTATAAATCCACATATATATGTCGGGGTGTGTGCATGTATTTGTGCATATTCGTGTGTGTATATATAAACCCACACAGTAACCCACTCAGACACACACATGCATCTGTGTATTCGCATCTGTATACACATTTATACACATCTATACGCAAACGAACGTTTTAGCACATATATACATATATCCTTGCACACAAACTCACAAAAAATACACGTGAATACATTAACTCAATATATTCTTAAATATACACGCAGGCGCACATACAGCCACGATACACGAATATAAACGCATGATATATATATATATAATATATATATATATATATATATATATATATATATATATATATATATACCTTGGTGCATACATCTGTACACATACGTATAAACACCAACATCATTCTAGTATCATATAAAGTTATAAAAGTATTTATCACGAACTGGTATCAGTTAAGTCGGCTGCGCCGTCGACTTTAAACTTTGGTGGTCTTAGTGATAGGTCTACAGCTCTAAACTTCCTCGGATCTTAACTGGTGTAAGGGAACACGTGATTTTCTAAGACTTGAAATTCAGAGAAGGATTAAATGAATTAGAAAATTGGAGAGACAGCGATTTCTTAAGATTTGATACTCTGAGAAAGATTAAGATGATTAGAAAAAATCCTTCTAATAAGAATTTTTGTGAATAAAGATTGCAGAGGGATAGAAGGAAATGGAAAGGATATTGTTGTTTAGTGATTGATCATCTCTGATTGAGTGTGATAAAATGTATTCCAACCATGACCTCTTCGCTTTCCTTCTTTGTTCAGGATAACCAAAACCAGATTATACAATATGTTCCTTTAGGATAAGTAGAAAGTGGTCACTGAGTTTTGCTGTTACTTTCTGCAGATCGAGTGATCACGTACAAGTTCACGAGATAATACGTATTACGTTTCATTTGCATTGCTTAAAAAAAAAAACCTGTGGTGGATTAACACTGACATTGAGATTGCTGTTCACTCGCCTTATCCACTTTCATTTTTAAGAAAATATATCAGAAAAGTGCAAATTTTCAAACTTAAAAAATAATTATCACGAACCCTATGACTTTTTTCAGTAATATGTTCCTAAGCAAAATTTCAGCAACCTTACTGCAGAAATTGTGGCCTAGAACTTGAAAATTTCAAATATATAAACAAACATACATACATGCATACATACAGACAGGTACACATACGTACATACATACAAACAAACATATAAACATAAAGAGTTGGCAAGAAGGAGCCAACGCAGAACAACACTGCTTGAGAACTGTTGTGAGAGCAAGCTCAGATTTAGCCGCACATAAAAAATACACATGTTCGTACGGCAGGTGGAGCTAAATTGTTACATTTTCTTGTTGTTGTTGTTGTTGTAGTCGTCGTCGTCGTCGTTGTTGTTGTTGTTGTTGTTGTTGTTGTTGTTGTTCTTCTTCTTCTTCTTCTTCTTCTTCTTCTTCTTCTTCTTCTTTTTTTGCTGTTTTTGCTTTTATTTTAAGGTCAGCCACGATAAAACAAACCGATGGATCAAAGGCATTCCAGTCGTGATCATCATGCCTTTTCTTATATATAAGAAACCAGGACCACATTAATCAATGTGTTTTCTAAAGCAGTAGAGCGACAGAAAAATGTATCGGTGGGACGAAGCAGACCATCAATGATGACTCGTCAATCAAGACTTCACCTTGATCCATGGCTTCGTTTATCGATGTTCTTTATGATCAAAACTAGTCTTATACCCACTTTTTACTTTATAAGGATAAATTCAATGGAATCACATTCGCGTCAGTGATAGACTCCAATGAGGATAATATTTTGAATGAGATTTAACTGGGGTTGTTTTTTTTGTAGACAGAACCGCCGTATTGCGAAAATTTCTGAAACGTTCCATTAGCGCAACTGCGCTGGCGAGTCCATTTTATTGCGTCCGTAGGCTGGTATGCTCGAATGTACAAAATATAATAAATTGTTCATTTATAAATTTTATACAATATTCGTATGCTTATTTGCGATATAGGTCGCATTTCCACTACGGCTTAAAACTGTTAGACTCGAACAGAAAATCGTCCGGTAATTGCCATTTGAATGGAAATTTTGTTCTCACTATAGAACACATATTACTAGGTTTGTACCACTCCCTTGAGACTCATCTACACTCTAGCTGAAAGATATAAAAACCTCATGTGTAATATAAACGTCCTAAATTCAGTTGCAAAGATGTCACGCGTTAATTTAATCTGTTAAACGTATCTTTATTAAAATATATTGAATTATTCATTACAAGATTTACACAGATATAAGAGTTAGAACTCGTGATCCGCCCGTGGACCTTTTTCTTTCGAAATTTTTGCCCGCCGCAGTAAAAAGATTCCCCACCCCTGCATTAAAGTTTTCTGAAATAAATAAATATACACAATGACATATGTATATGGCATACACATCTACATAAAGAATAAACCCCGCACAGTCGTATACAAAGAGGAACACGCACTTTATACACACACATTTACAACTACATATACGCAGACATTAATTCATTCACATACTTACAAATCCTCGGAATTATTCTCAAAACTTTCGTCACGAAATAAATATAGAATGTTGGGATCTTTTCGGTTTGAACGGCGGTTTTTCTAGCGGTGTCATATGAAATTGTCACCCATAATTATGACCCTAGAATCGATCTATTACATTTCAATCTCTTTTAGGGTTAGGGTTACGCTTAGGGTTAGGGGTGGGGAAGAGTATCTTTTTTTCTTCACAAATGTAAATAAACCTAATCTGTTTCTTAAACGAGGGACATATTCATACGACACAGAATGCTTTTTAACTCAATGGACGTCACTGATTGGTTGAAATTGCAAAAATTGAAGAGAAAAACCCCACAAATATATTGCAAACTATAGAATTTTCTCAATAAAGCCAAGAGAAAAGGATGTTTTATAAACACATTCTACCAGTATACGAAGTTTAAAATATTTTAGTTACCTAGAAATTATGTTAAAAACTGCCGTTCAAACCGAAAAGATCCGAATGTTGAAATGTTTAATAAGTTTTAATATAGTTAAATATCACCCACGTAAAAAAGACAAATTAGAAATAAGTATGCGATATGAGAAAGACAACATTAACTTAGTGTTTAATATTATTTTAATCATTAAAGGTGGCAAACTGGCAGAATCATTATCACGCAGGTCAAAATGGTTACCGACATTTTATCCGTCAGTACGTTCTGAGTTCAAGCCTCGCTGATATCGATTTTGCCTTTCATCCTTTCGATAAAATAAGTGCCAGTTAAGCAATGAAATCAATAAATTCGGCTTACCCCCTCCCAGAACTTGTTATCCTTGTACCAAAGTTTGAATTCAATATTTTAAAAATCATATTAGCAAAGTAAAGACAATTCTGGATTGCATAGGCGTAGGTGCAGGAGTGGCTGTGTGGTAAATAGCTTGCTTACCAACCACAAGGCTCCGGGTTCAGTCCCACTGCGTGGCACCTTGGGCAAGTGTCTTCTACAATAGTCTCGGGCCGACCAAAGCCTTGTGGGTGGATTTGGTAGACAGAAATCGAAAGAAGTCCGTCGTATATATGTATATATATATATGTGTGTGTGTGTGTATGTGTGTGTGTGTGGTGTGTGTTTGTCCCCCATAACATCGCTTGACAACCGATGCTGGTGTGTTTACGTCCCCGTAACCTAGCGGTTCGGCAAAAGAGACCGATAGAGTAAGTACTGGGGTTGATTTCCTCGACTAAAGGTGGAGCTCCAGCATGGCCGCAGTCAAATGACTGAAACAAGTAAAAGAGTAAAGAGAGTAAGCTTCGGTTTTATTAGACCGCCTCAACGCGGCATAGTCTTCACCGTATATTGTCAAGTAGTGAGAAGAAAATAATTAAGCAGATACATAATACTCTACACTAGTAGGTATGAAAAATTAGCTGTTAAATCTCATCCAAATTATAATCATCAATGGAACTTATCACTGACTACATTTTGAATTTATTCATGTAAATCTAAGTGGCAATATAAACCTTTTTTTTTATTTAAAAGAACGCTGAAAACGAAGTCACGAGATCGGGGTGGAGATCTAATTCAAGGGACTTCGTTGTTAAAAATAAATAACTTATGAATGAATGCGTGAAGAAGTTTTGACTTGACATTCGTGCAGATAATATTGGGTTAATAAAAATAATAATGAAGATGAATAAAAATAAAAACCAATAGGTGATGGGGTAGTTTATGAAATAACTATTATTATATTAAAAGAAATCGATATTGATAATGGTAGGTAATATTAATAATGATGAATTGTTATAAAGCTGGATATTAATTACTACGTTAGATAATAACAGTAAATGATAATTGCTTTTGTTAATTAATCAGTGGAGAATGGAAGCAGTCTCAACCTCTGTAAACCTTACTCCTTTCTGTTGTCCTGTAATAAGATATGAGCTGTGCTGCTGTAGTTTAGTCCCACATCAGCTCTGCTTTTATTTAGCAGATTTTGGTCAAAGGCATTCTAGGTGTTACCAACTCGTCTTATTTTCAGGCACATGTATAGAACTATATTTTAAAACGTTTTCTTCGTTTGGTGCAGAACATGGCATGATTTGTAGGTGATTTGCCTGCCATCTCTCGGGGACCTAGATGCCCCTACACGTGTTTTTGTTTTCTGATGTAGATATAAAACCTGAAATTTGCGATGACTCCAGCACTTGACTGGTACTTTATTCTGTCGAATCCCAAGGGAAGAAAATCATAGTTGACTTCGGAGTATTTTGAGCTCATAATGTAAAGAACCGGACGAAGTGTTACACAGTATCTTTTCCGATGCTCTAACATTACTACCAGCTCACGACCATGGAAGTAGTCAGATGATTTAGTGACAGAGTTGATAGCACTGAATATTTTGAGGCAGCGTTGGAAGGTAAGGAGTGGCGATTCAATATGTCTCAAACATACAAGGAAAAGAGAACAGAACTTGACGAATGCAGTTCAGAATTTCGAGATGTAATGCAAATAAGTGACAACACTGAGTCATTTACATAAATACATAAATCCGAACATCAAGTAATGCAAAAACATCAAGTAATGTTGGATAACTTCAACAAGTCTTCAAAATGCCTTTATTATGCACGGTATGGTTTTCGGTTTTTGTTTCTTTTTTTCGATCAGATCAGTTATCAAAATAAAATTCTCCCCCCTTTTCTCCGACTTGTTTGGCTAAATAAAGTCTCACTGCATATACCTTTAAATTATAGTAGTGCCACGTTAATTGAATTTGAATACTTAACTCAGTAAATTGATACTTTGACCGATTCGACGATGTGTATTTTGGTTCTATGATCAACTCAATGTTATAGTGTAAGTGGTTGAATATATCATGTACACTATCGCTCTTTTGGTAATCTCGTGCGTGAATCACATGCATAGTTTTTATTTTCTGATAGACTTCCATACATGTTACCATTTGAGCAATTTCATTCACAAGATTTAAGCAGAAAAGATGCTATATTAGAACAGGCATTTAAAGAAGGTAACGCGCAAAGGGGTCGAAGCTGTGCAACACGCAGTATTTTACCATTTGGCTAAGCACGCACTATAATCATTTAACATTATCATTAAAGATATCAAAAGAATTCAAAAATATTACAAATCCTATCTCTCTATATGACAACGTTTTACACAGGAGCAACATCCAATGTTGTGAGTTCCATACGTTTTCCAAGATTATTAAAGACAAAACTTAAATGGCTTTAATTTAACCCAAAACCATGTCATGCAGATCTATCGCTTAAATTTTGTCTCCTGTTAACAATGCTCACCACAATTACATGTTATTAACTGATTACCGGTAAGTTCACCGCCATCAATTAATCGCAAGAGAGTTCACCATGACGAAAGTTCACCGTGAGGCAAGTTCACCACGAGGAAAGTTTACCGAGAAAATATTAGGTTGTCAAGAAAGTTCTTGCGGAATTTTAAATTTTGGTTTTAAATTATGTATTTTCAAATTAATTTTTATTACATTACTTTGACTATATATCATTTTAAAGCCCGTTTTTCACTCTATCTAATCGTGTTACTTTTTTTCTGTTTGAATAATTAGGCCATTTTTTTCCGGAACGTTGAATACAACATGGACAAAAGGCAAATTCGTACAATTTTCTTATTCCAGTTCAAGCTAAGCCGAAAAGCTGCTGAAACAGCTCGCGATATCAACGATGCTTTTGGCCCAGGAACCACTAATAAACGTACAGCACAATGGTGGTTCAAGAAACTTCGTAGCGGTGACGAGGGTCTTGAAGATAATAAGCGTAGTGGTCGGCCAATGGATGTTGACAAGATCAACTAAGAGCCTTAGTCGAAGCCAATCCACGCAGAACTGTTCAAGAGCTTGCTTCTGAATTAGACGTAACGTACACGACAATTTCCAACCACTTGAAATGGATTGGAAAAACAAAAATACTTCAGAAATGGGTGCCGAACGAACTGAACGACATACGAAAAAAAAAAAAAGCGCCGTTTTGAAGTGTCGTCTTCCCTTCTTTCACGCAACAAGAACGACCCGTTTCTCGACTAGATTGTGACTTACGATGAAAAGTGGATTCTTTACGACAACCAGCGACGCTCAACTCAGTGGTTTGACGCCAACGAAGCTCCACGGCACTTCCCGAAGCCAAAATTACACCGAAAGAATGTCATGGTGACTGTTTGGTGGTCGGCGGCCGGTCTCATCCATCACAACTTTTTGGATCCAGGAGAAACCATTACGGCGGAGAAGTACTGTCAGTAAATGGATGAAATGCATAAGAAGCTCCGACAACAGCCAGCATTGTTCAATAGAAATGGACCAATTCTTCTCCGCGACAACGCTCGGCCGCACGTCGCACAACTGACCCGCCAGAAGTTGAATGAATCGGGCTACGAAACTCTGCCTCATCCGCCATACTCACCAGACCTCTCGCCTACCGACTACCACATTTTTAAGCATCTCGGTAACTTCCTGCGTGAGAAATGCTTCAAAAACCAAGACGATACCAAACACGCCTTCAACGACTTCCTCGCCACTAGAACGCAGGATTTTTACGCTACTAGTATAAATAAACTTGTTTCGCGTTGGCAAAAGTGTGTTGATTCTGATGGTGTTTATTTCGATTAATAAAGTTTTGTTTGAACCGAGATATATGCATCTGAATTTGAAGGTTAAAAACCGCAAGAACTTTCTTGACAACCTAACATATCCTTTGTATCTCACTATTAATAGTTAAAAACTATTTTATTGAAAAACAAAACGGTGAACTGATGAGGGTGAACTTTCCCTGCGGTGAATTGATGACGGTGAACTTACCGGACTGTTATTAACTATTGCATATCCTTGAAATGATTGCTAAATGAAGGTTAATCAAAGTGATCGGTTTGAATCTTGTGAGTACAATACGGCATGAAAATAGTATACGAGACATGAAATAATATTTTTACTTCATAATCTTATTGATAATTAAAACGAAATTTACATTTAAATAAAATAGTATGACATTGGAACCAAGTTTGGCTTCGTGATTAAGAAGCTCGCTTCGAAATCATATGAATTAGGGTTCAGTTCCACTGCACGGTACTTTGGGAAAGTGTCTTCTATAGCTCCTGCACAATCAATGCCTTGAGAGAATTTGATAGACGGAAACTGTGATGAAGCCGTCGTATACATATATACATACACATACACTTATACACATATATATGCGCACGTGTGTGTAAGTACATGCATGTGCGTGTGTGTATTTGTATCTGTTTGTCACACAGACCCACCTATTGACAGTTGGTATTAGTATGTTTACTTACTCGTAACTTAACGGTTCGGCCTAAAGAGATGATATAACAAAACCTAGAGTTCAATATTAGTACACAACAGGTTGGGAGATGAGTCACAGAGTTACATACTACAACTCTGTTGTAAACTTTCACGCTGAATCTCAGGTCTAAGAATATCCTCTTTTCATCTTGCTACTCTCAGTAGCCATTAAAAATATCACGAGGACTGCTCTTGCTCCTACAACTAAGAATCATACTTTATCATCACAAGAAGAGAAGGACACTTGAATAATGTAGTCCTCAATACACTAAGTCTGCGATAAAATTTAGCATGATGAAAAAATGGAAAGGGTGTCGGATTTGTGAATATGTTAAATAAAGACTGCACAATCCATATAAGACTTAAAATAATTCCAAGGCGAATGCTTTTGTGAGAACCCCTGGTATAATCTTTTAGCAAGGTTGACAGAGCTTAGGGCCTACATACTGCACTGCCTTTCATCGCAAGTCTATTTGATCAGGGATGTCATTGATTGAACAACAATTGAAATAATCCTGAAAGTGTTGTGTTTTCCCTACCCATCCTTACTCATGCAACTTTATACTAATAATTTCTTCACCATCACTTCCAGCCATAATCACTCCTTTGATGATAACCCATCCTCGTTCTTCAATTCATCTAGATCTTTCCAACATCATTTACTACTAAAGCTTAACTGCTACCAATTAATATACATACTTTTCACTAGTGAAGACCTCCCACACATTCTGTAATGAGATTCGAGGGGCGGGGTACCTTGGAAACATCTATAAAAACAAAGAAACCATGTACGTCTCTAGAAAACAGTTTTCTACACCTCGTTTAAAAACATTACTTATTCCACGATTAACAAAATAAATAAATAAATAAACTAATTAAATAAACTAATTACATGCCAGAATTAATAATCTTTACAGACTTCTAAATAAAAATAACCTGAAACTATCATCTTAGCGTTTTGCTTCCCCTGTGGTTAATTATCAGAGTAATGAAGTCAGTATTGACAACGTGACTGCTGCTGCCCACGCCAGAATAATCCCCGGAGTATCTTTGCTAACACTCTCCTAACCATATCTGCTGGCGAGCCAAAGAGAGTTTTGTGTAGTCAACAAATTTATGCTAAAATAGTAGCCAAATTTTCCGCAAACCACTACAGTGTTTGTAAAGAAAGAAAGAAAGAAAGAAAGAGCAAGGAAGGCAGGAAGGAAGGAAGGAAGGAAAGAAAGAAAGAAAGAAAGAAAGAAAGAAAGAAAGAAAGAAAGAAAGAAGAGGAAGGAAAGAAAGAAAGAAAGAAAGAAAGAAAGAAAGAAAGAAAGAAAGAAAGAAAGAAAGAAAGAAAGAAAGAAAACCTGTTGGATAATGAACCTATTGAAGAAAAGACGGTATGGTGACGGATGGAAAACGTTTTATCATAAGGTCTATCAAACGAAACGAAATGCCAAAAGGTATTTAATAGTATCTGCCAAACTCTTGCATTTTTCATACACCTGTGCATTATAAATAAATAAAAAAATAGCCAATTAGAAGAAAACAGAAAGCATATAATTTCTGTTTCAAACTTAACAAAAATCATAACACTGTATTGTAAATATGTATGTATGTACACGAGGTTGCAATACAAGCAAAAGCAGGTAGGTAGAGAAGTAGATTGCTCTACCTCAATCCAGGCAGTGATCTCTCACCTGTATGTAGTCAATAAGGTAAAATGCTTTTCTGTTTTATCTCTAAACTGTGTGCTTTATAAAGTATATGTATACCTATCAATAATTTGCATGCTTCTTTAAATTTTTATCTTCTGTCCAACTTACATGTATATCTTTCACCACTGCCTTAACCTAGATGTAAACAGTCCGTTCAACGCCACACGAATTTGTAACCCACCTCACATTCAGTGTACAAGGAATTTTATCGTCTCTTCGATGTTTCTGTGTGTATTCTCCAGGGATCGATAAAATACAATGCGAGTCAACTACTAGGTTTGATTTAATTGATTACCGTTACCCTCAAATATCCTTGTCATTGTGCTTGAAATCATCTTTGCTTTTCATTTTTACAGGGTGGGTAAAATAAAATGCCAGCAGAATGGTTGTAGCCACAACTGTAACAGCAAAAGCATTTCGTAATGCTAAAATCAGCAGTCGCCATAACAACAACAGAAATAACAACATAAACAACAGCAACATAAACAGTAAAGGAAACACGACACTCAAGAGCTACCACATCACCAAGAATAACAGCAACTGAAAGCAACTGAAAGACTTCAGAGAAAATATCACTTATAGTCTTTAGTAAGAATTGGCTTTTGGAAACACTTATATCCAGCTGGAGAAATGAAATACCTGTCTCTCCATACGAATAATGTAACTGATCCTTTCTCACCTTCCTTCTGTCGAACATGGTCTTACTAAAAATAACCAGTATAAATCTACGTAGCCTCGATTCACCTTGGAACAGAGCCACCTGCTAAATTATCTCAGGGCACTAGATATAGGTATGGTGGTCGTCAACATGATGAAAGTTTCCGATTCACATGCCATCATTGCCATTTTGGATGTATAAGGGATAAAATTATCTCCAAATTGACCGGGATTAGGAGGCTATCTCACGATACGGACCATCCTCCTGGATCCAGAAGTTCAGTTCATGCTCATGAACAAGAACAGTAGTGAAGTCGGTGCCTTCAGATATTGAATGTATGTATGCTCCGACAAGGGTGGGGACGTAAAACTTTTTCCCACGAGTGTTCCGGACCCCAGTTATGAACTCATTTCCATACAACCAATCAGCTATAGAGCTCAACTATCAAACTAATTTATGAGCACATAACAAGTGATGGGCGATAAGATAAGGTCACTTGGGTAAGGAATGACCATGCTTCTTTTCTCTTCTGATAATGCTTGCGTTCTTGTTCTTGTTTCTGTATAGTTATTTGTGTTGTTGTTTATTTTGTAAAACAGTAAGGGGAGAGGTTTGCTAGCACATCACTCTCCACACACATTTTCATCCACATCTTTACCATATGGTGCCCAAACAAAATCCGATAATAGGTATAGATGCAGATCTGTCTAATTACTTGTCTCCTAAAATCAGGCATAATTTGGCGATCGGTCGACTTACAACACCACTCTTCGTCTTGAGTTGACTTGGTAGAGTGTGTTTGCTAACTTGACAAGATCAAGGTGAGCTCTGATTGGCTGTATGCAAATGAGTTCAATACTGGGGTCCGGAACTCACATGGGGAAAAAACGATTTCGCGGGCGGGGCTGTCAGATTTCTTCAAACATATGGAAGGTTTCCTTTGAATGTCCCGCTCTTTAGTGCTGGTGGGCGACTGGAACACCTTCTGGGATGCACGTATAGATTGTGTAGGGCTAAGTGAGGGGAGAAGGGTGCAAACTCCTTCTACGACACCTGCTGAGTAGAAGACTGGGAATGACATGACTGATGAAGCGCAGATATGCACCGAGGCTGAGACATCTCCAGCGTTTTATTGACAGTGAGCAAGGGTAGTTACCGTTTCATAGACTCGTCCCCTACATTCCTATGAAAGGGAAGGACATGCACTCTTTATCTATCTAGTAGTCTTAGTGAAAGACGATGTGTGGTGGACCAGAAAGAAAGGATGAAAGAGTACAGTGGGGTTCACCACCACCCCGCCGCCTCTTTTGCCAAGCCTCCATAAACTTTTTCCACTTCTGAGGAGTTCGGCAGCAACTGCCCGGAAAACAGTGAAGCATCATAGTGCAATGGCAAAACCCGGCGCCTAGAACCAGAAATACATATTCAGGTAAAAAGAGTTATTGACAGATATAGATCATATGATGAGGGCAAGTTGGTAAGGGAACGTGGAAGCCCTCTTCAAAGGCGAGGGCCTCACGCTAATGTATTCTATATTTCCAACAGATGATAAAGAACTCACCTTCTAGGGAGAGGAACATGTTACGTTAAGATGGAGAGAGTATTAGTTGGGTTGGACATCTGGTGGCTATTGGCAGTAACGCCCTCCTCGGCGTAAAACGAATGGAAAGGGAGTTTGGGTTTGGGACTAGATCAAACTGGAGGAACTTTTCTATTTGCATCTTGCTGTTTAAGGTACAAGACAAAGATGTCAGTTGTGTCATGCTGAAAGCTACTTAAGAATTTTCTGTTCTTGTCTACAGCAGACTTCACAGCCCAACAACAACAGCTGCCTTTCAAGAATTTGGACCTGGAGATCTCCATTTCCAGCGACTTCGAGGGCCACCTCCCAGCGGTGTAGGGCGTCAACGAAGAGCCCTCGACTACAACAAGACGACAAAAGTTGTTTTTTTTAAGGTCTGGGGTCTCTCACCCCTAAGCCCTAGACCACCACCTAATCACCATTACCCGTCTTGTTGCTTAACAACAACAACAACAACAGCAGCAGTGTACAGCAGTAACAGCAGAAGCGAAGAGAGAGTAAGCAGCAATATCATCAGTAATTGAAATAGCAGTAGCAGCAACGTGAATAACTGTAATACCAGGAGTCACTACCAATACCAACAGATACAGCTGACCAGACTAAAGGCAACAGTCGAACGCCACCACACAAGAAAATCTTCATCGTAACTCCATCTTTCTTACTCTCCCTTTTTTCCATCATCTTTCAATCACACATATACACATAGACACACACGAAAACCTCCTTACCCTTGCCGCATAGGATGTTTCCAACGTGGAAATCTCATCTTATAACAATGAAGGGGCAACCAAGAAGTTGGATGGTTGTAATTAACATTATTCATGGTAAATGATCACCTATCGCAACTATTCAGTATCAGGCGTTCGATCCACCAAAGCTGCCTCCTTTCTCTCCTTGTGTGCATGTTGGTTCTTAAGCCAACACTTTAGAAGCTGGAGGTTTCGACTGTTATAGCGATAGAACTGGGGGCAGAATATCTGTTTGTATTCGTAATAGTGGTGAACACCAAACACATCGGGTTGAACGACACTACTCTATGGAAACGAGACCATAACAGGGGCAAACAATTAAATAAGAGTCGTAGACCCTACAGCTCAAGCATGTCCATGGCATGTAACAATGCTGGACGGAGGGAAAGGTTAAATCGTTCCTAGTTTGGCTTGGCCAGACCTCCAGGTGGACAAGAACTGGGAAGAGCTGACGTGCAGGGTGGCTAATCTCACTCAAAAATGTTTTGAATGAATCTATTTCTGAAGGGTCGGGCGGAGGTGGTGAATACCTATATTGCCTCCATCATCTACTCTCCCCTGGACAGTCGTATCTTGCCCCGCATTATGGATAACCAGAATGGAGTGCTTGCTTTTCCGTGTGTGTGTGTGTTTTTTTTTTTTGTGGCGAGGACGTGATCCACTGGCAAAACATTCTATTCGCTCTGAATATCCACTACATAGAGGGCTGGGTATGCCTTAGCTAACGATGCATAGACATGCTCACTGAAACCACGACAACTCTAGCGGTTCCTTGACGCTGAGCAAGTAAGTTTGCCGTTTGCTACACGCGCTTTTTTAAAGCTCGTGTCTTTGACATAGCTGCAGTCCTGGAACAAGCGTAGACCAAGTTCCAAGCACCCAGCCTTGGTCTACGCTTGATCCAGTCAATATATAAAGTATTACTAATATCTGCAAACCATTCAAGGCTAATAAATAAGTACCAATTAAGTGTTTTGGGGCTATAAAAAATATCACGTTCTATCCAAAACTTACAGCTCACGTTATGCTAAATTCAGCCAGATATAAAAATCGGTAAACGCTCAGAACTAAACGGGATCAAACCTCACCATCGTCGTTTTAGTCGATGTATTTACAATATTGAACTAATTATATGAATCAATATTGTAAATGTATTGTTAGTATTAAATATATAATTTATTTTTTCTAATTTCAAGTGTGCCCACGAATGTTTATATATTTAAATAGACGTATTTTATTATAACATACAATACATACATACTCAGGCACATATATATATATATATATATATATATAATATATTATATATATATAATATATATATATACAGAGAGGTGCAAAAGTCGTGTCACTCCGTTGGTTACGACGACGAATTGATCAAGTTGATCCGAACAAAGGAACAGTCTGCTCATGCAATTAACATGCAAGTGACTGAACACTCCACAGACAAGTGTAATCTTAACGTAGATTCAGTGTGACACAGAGTGTGACAAGGCCAGCCCTTTGAAATATAGGTACAACAGAAACAAGAAGAAAGAGTGAGAGAAAGTTGTGGCGAAAGAGTACAGCAAGGTTCGCCACCAACCCCTACCGGAGCCTCATGGGCCTTTAGGTGTTTTCGTTCAATAAACACTGACAACACCTGGGCTGGGAATCGAAACCGCGTGTCCGCTACCCTAACCACTGGGTCACTGCGCCTCCATGGTGCAAAAGTAGGTATACATTAAGTATCACAGTAATGTTATAATACTTAATTCATTAAAATTATTAGCATATTAAATTAGACAGCCTCATTTTTCATATTTTCAAAGTCATTAATGCTAATATTTTTATCATAACTTTTTTGATAAAAGTAAATGAATATTGTACGTGTTTTCTTTTTCATAACTATATACCTACTTTTGCACCACCATGTATATATGTATATATATATATATATATATATATATATTAATATGTGTGTGTGTGTGTGTGTGTGTGTGTGTGTGTGTGTGCGTGCGTGTGTGTTTGATATATACATATAGGCACACACTGATTACACAGATATATATATGCATATTATATTATATATATATATATATATATATATATATATTATATAAAATAGATAGATAGTTAGATATAGATAGATAATAGATAGATAGATAGATAGATAGAGAGATAGATAGATAGATAATAGATAGATAGATAGATAGAAAGAAAAGTAGTTAGTTGCATATATATATTCTTTTCTCCCCCAGGCGCAAGACCCGAAATTTTTGTGGAGAGAGGCAGTGGATTAGATCAACCTCAGTACACAACTGGTACTTAATTTATCGACCCCGAAAGGATGAAAGACAAAGTCGACCTCGGCGGAATTTGAACTCACAACGCCCAGCGTGCTAACGTTTCTTTTCTACTCTAGGCACAGGCTCGAAATTTTGGGGGAGTGACTCAGTCGGTTAGATCGACCCCAGCACGCAACTTATTGACCCCGAAAGGATGAAAGGCAAAGTCAACTCCGTCGTAATTTGAACTCACGACGTAATGACAGACGAAATACTGCTAAGCATTGCTAAGCATTGCTAAGCATTGCTAAGCAATTCGTCAGGAGTGCTGACGCTTATGCCAGCTCGCCACCTTAGTGGCAAAAATTTATTTTTTTAAAGGGAATAAACAAGTACAAAGGGATTAAGATCCCAGAATTTGAACTCAGAACGAAACGGCAGAAGAAATACCTATTTCTTTACTACCCACAAGGGGCTAAACACAGAGGGGACAAACAAGGACAGACAAACGGATTAAGTCGATTACATCGATCCAGTGCGTAACTGGTACTTATTTAATCGATCCCGACAGAATGAAAGGTAAAGTCGACATGGGCGGAATTTGAACCCAAGAACCTAGCGGCAGACGAAATACTGCTAAGCATCTCGCCCGGCGTGCTAACGAGTCTGCCAGCTCTCCGGCTTAGTTGCAAACATACATTGTTAAAGAGATTGAAACACGCATGGTTAAATAGATAAAGAGATAAAGAGATATGAGTGTAGCTGAATCAATATATCTATCTATATATCTTACTTGCTCCAGCTCAATAATACACAATATATATGTGTATAAATATATATGCATCTTTCTATTGATCTATCAACCTCTCTACATGTCTATCTGTCTATCGATATTTATTTATGTATACTCTTACTCTTTTATTTGTTTCAGTCATTTGACTGCGGCCATGCTGGAGCACCGCCTTTAATCGAGCAACTCGATCCCGGAATATTCTTTTGTAAGCCCAGTACTTATTCTATCCGTCCCTTTTGCCGAACCGCTAAGTAACGGGGATATAAACACACCAGCATCGGTTGTCAAGCAATGCTAGGGGGACAAATACAGACATACAAACACACACACGCATAATATATATATATATATATATATATATACACATATACGACGGGCCTCTTTCAGTTTCCGTCTACCAAATCCACTCATATATATATATAATATATATATAATATATATATATATAAATAGACACACACACACACACACACATACATACATATATATAGCTAGATAGATAGATAAATACGTACAAGTATACACACATAAACACAAACACACAGGTAAGCGAATGCAGGCACACACATGCTCGCACAGGCACACAATCATATTCCGTTTGCATTTATCGACGTGAGGTGACAGCACAGGAGAACAACTGATTCTCGGAAGTGTAAGAAGCTGAGAACAACAAAGAGTATACGTGTGTATATATATATATATATATATATATATGTGTGTGTGTGTGTGTGTGTGTGTTTATGTATACATATATATGTATATGTATACATATATATATATATATGCATATATTTTATTATTACATATTAATATATATATATATATATATATACACATATATATGCATATATATATATATAATATATATATATATATATATATATATATATATATATAGGCGCAGGAGTGGCTGTCTGGTAAGTAACTAACTACATGGTTCCGGGTTCAGTCCCACTGCGTGGCATCTTGGGCAAGTGTCTTCGCTATAGCCCGGGCCGACCAATGCCTTGTGAGTGGATTGGTAGAGGGAAACTGAAAGAAGCCTGTCGTATATATGTTATAGATATATAATATATATATATAATATATATATATATGTGTATATATATTTATATATATATATGTATATATATATACATATATATGTATATAAGCATGATATATATATTTATATATGTACGTATGTGTATATACGTGCAAACACACACACACGCACACGTATATGTGTATCTATGTATGTAGATGTGTGAATATATACATAGGTATGTATATGTATATATGTATATATACGTATATATACATATTTATGTACATAAACATATATATATGTATACTTATATAAATATATATATATATATATACAGGCACACACATACATTTACAAACAATTATGAATAAATAAATATGTATGCATATGTATCCATGCATACATATACCTATATATATATAGAGGGAGAGATACATCTAGACAGATAGGCAGATAATAAACATATATATATATACATATAGAGAGAGAGAGAAAGAGAAGAGAGAGAGAGAGAGAGAGATACATTTCCATAAGCATATGGAGATGTATATAAGTACACATGATTATAACTGTATACACATTGAGTACATATATCTTTATATATAAAAGTGAAGTTGTGTGTCTGTCTCTTACGATTTAGATTCCTAACTACTCCCATATTTTGCGGTGCAGTGTAACCAAAAGCGGGTATCTTATAGTCGTGATTCATATCGAGCCCTTCTGGGTATTAGCGCACGTCTACGATGAGTCTACGATTTAAAAAAAAAATTTCCATCATTTTTTTCCATTTTTAATGCATTTTTTTTTGCTATTATATAAGGGAAGTAACTCTCTAAAAATGTATTATCAAATCTCAGAACGTAAAAAGCTACAGTAACACCCCCCCTTTGAGGTTAGCCATATTGAGATGGCTATTATACTTTACATCTCTAAACATGCTTATATAGTTATTTCCCTTACAAACCCGAGCAACGCCGGGCGATACTGCTAGTAAATAATATATGATATATACAAACACACATTTACGTCACATATTCATATACGCTTATATGTGTGTATATATATATATATATATATATATATATATATATATATATCTTTTACCAATTTCTATATCAATATCCATCTATTTATTCATCTATCTATCCATCCATCTGTATCTATATTTATACATATACATACACATATATATATACCCACACATACATAGATATATTTACAAGTATAGGTATGTGTGTGTGCGTGTGTGCGTGTGTGTGCGCGTGTCTGTGTGTGTGCACATTTATATCTATATATAAATACATACATATATATATATCATAAGAATATAATATATCTATGTACATATCTGTGTATATACAATGATACATATGTACCAATCTGCGTAAGTATATATATTGTATATATATAAATGTATATATATATATATATAAATATATACATATACATATATTCACACACAGTCACACA